>NC_056570.1:18415862-18719950 GCF_013358625.1 Macadamia integrifolia
TTTTTTGATCGGAGACAGGTTTCTTTTAATACATAGAAAGATATAGATATAGGACGAGAGTGAAAAAGGGAGAATTATAAGGGTGGTTTGCAGGGTTTAGAATCCCTTGGTTGTGGTGTAGGTGTTGGGGAACATGCTTGGGGTGTTCCAAGCCATCAGATGTGGCTGCGCTCTCTCTAGTGCTAGAGAGGATCAAAATCCTGGTTAGCGATGGTAGTATCCAATTAAGTTGGAAAGAGAAAAGGAAGATATGGGATTAGTATATATCATAAGTTAAGAGGAGAAGTATCTTAGGCCCTCTTTGGTTTTATTTTTCTTTTTGATTTTTGTTCACAAAAATGGTTTTGGCTGCATTTGGTATCATTTATGGAGCTTGTTTCTATTTAAAAAAAATTGGTAAAACACAAAAACCAAAAAGAAATCAAGAGTCATTTATGTGTTTTGGCAGAAATGATTTTCAGTTATTTTTGTGCTGGACTTTAATGAGCATGTGCCCCCTCTTCTTCAGTCCAAAGTGGAGAAAGAGAGTTATAAGAAAGATGGGTGAAGGGAATCTCATGCATTTCTTTTAAAAACTATTTTGCACATAGAAATACCGAACATCTTCTCACAAAAAAAATTTTGTCAAGTAGTTACCAAAACATTTTTATGTTTTGATAAAAAATGATTTTCATTAATGATTTTTGTTAAATAGATAAAATAAAAAAAAGAAAAATGATACCAAAGAGGACTTTAGATTTATGGAAGTTTAGTTATAGCTTTCTTTAATTAGATGGAATTAGTTTTTACTTATTAGAAAGAAAACCTAAGATTTACAACAATCAATAAGGGATTGGAACTATAAATATTTTGGATTTTTAGAAATAAACAATAAAAAAGTAGAATGATCATTGTGCTAGGAGCCTTGTGGGTAATGCTTGACACCTCTGTAGGTGTATATAGGATCATTTAAAAATCACATTTAAACAATATGCATATATATATATATAAAAATAATGACACCTCATGTAGGTGTATTTAGAACTTGCATTTTCTTTTAATTGTTTATTATCTTCTTCTCAAAGTTCTTTATGTTTGGCATATAATAGAGTTTTCAAAAATAACTTGAAAGTGACTTATCATTACATCATTAATAAAAGTTGTCATTGTCTTACATATTTTCTAGTACATATATAAAATAATAGTATTTACCCTCATTAAAATATATATATATATATATATAACTGTAAGCATCATAATTTGAACGGTTTTGGATCTGCCGAATCAGACCTCCAAAGAAAAAAAAAAATACCCATCTATTGTAACATTCATGGGTAGTATTGAACCAATATCCTTTTAAAAATATTAGTAAAACTTTAATATACTCAAATTTGTTCATGTTTCTTTATACTTTTAGCTTTCTTGATTTCATGACTGAAGTTTTATTGTGCATTTTTTATTTATTTGTTTTTGTCAAAATGGTCAGGCATGACGTGGAGTTTATAAATAAAATTATAAATCAAGTGGTTACAATAGTGAGCGACACATGCTTGCATGTTGCAGAACATCCAATTGGGTTAAATTCCCACATTGAGATCTTAGGTTGTTTTCTAGAAGAAGAATTTGGTCTTCATCGCATCATAGGGATATATGGCTCTGCTGGAATAGGTAAGACAACAATAGCAAAAGCCATTTTTAACAGTATAGTTAATCATTTTGAAGGTAGCTACTTTCTTGCTAATGTTAGAGAGAAGAGTTTAGTTTTCTTACAACAACAGCTTCTCTCGGGTGTCATGAAGAAGAAATGCATAGACATACGCAATGAGGACCATGGAATCAAAACTATCAAAACATTTTTACGGAGTAAAAAAGTTCTTATTGTTCTTGATGATGTGGATAAAGCAGAACAATTCTATAAATTGGTTGGAGGGCATGGTTGGTTTGGTCTGGGAAGTCGAATCATCCTAACAACTAGAGATGAACATTTGCTAAACAGCCTGGATGTGGATAAAAAATATATGGTCGAGACAATGAATCAAACTGAATCCCTTCAACTTTTCAGTTGGCATGCTTTTCGACAAAATCATCCATTAGAAGGCTTTGTGCAATTATCAAATGATGTCATTACTTATGCAGGTGGCCTTCCGTTAGCGCTTGAGATTTTGGGTTCTCATCTGTACAAAAGAAATCAAGTTGAGTGGGAAAGTGAATTGATGAAACTAAGAAAGATACCCAATGATCAGATTTTAGAAAAACTTTTAAGTTATAATGTATTATAATTAGATGATTTCGATTGGATCATATTCCTTGATATCATGCTTTTTCATTGGCAAGTATAAAACATTGCAATTACAATTATGGATTCTTGTAATCTGCGCAAAGAAGTTGGAATTAAGTTTCTCACGAAGAGATCTCTAGTAACAACTAATTAAGATAACAAGCTATGTATGCATGATCGGACTGGATACATGGAAAGAGAAACTGTTCGAAAGCATTCCCCTCAAAATCCTGAAGAACATAGTAGATGGTGGGGCCATAACAACGTCCTCAATGTGCTAATAAACCTCGTTAAGTATTAGTAACAAGAATGTCCTATCACAATATGAAGATTATCAACAAATAGGTACAAAAATTGTCAATTTTTTTGTTTAGGATGCACACACACAAGCGAGCACAACCACGCACACAACATACACACACATACATATCCACATGCACATGCCTTTTACTTTAAGCATCATAGTCTGGACATTTTTGGATCTGCCGAGTCAGCCCTCCATGTAGATGAAAAACCCCATCTATTGTAAGGATCATGGTCGGTAGTGTTAAACCAAAATCCTATTACCAGTGCTAGTAAAAATTTTACTAAGCATACTCAAATTTAGTTCATGATTCCTTGTAGTTATAGCTTTCTTGATTTAATTACTAAAGTTGTAATGTGAATTTTTAATTTGTTTGCTTTTATTTCTTATTGTTCTTGAAGATGTGGATGAAGTGGAACAATTCTATAAATTAGTTGGTGAGCATAGCTGGTTTGGTCTGAAAGTCAAACTGTGGTTGGGATTAATCGAATATTATTGGGTGCTCCACCACCTTAGCACATTTTTGCTTTTCTATTTACTAGATCCGTTTGGATCACCCTGGAATCTGGATTCTTCTCTTTAAAAAGTCATTTGCCCCAAAATCAAATGAGAGAGAGAGATTCAGCTACCTTTGGTTGTAAGGAAATTTAAAGAGAAGGGAAGTGAAAATTTTTAAATTAAAAAAAAAAATTATATATATATATATATAATCATTATCTTTATATCCAAATCATTCGATATTTGGTTATTAAATTTCAGTTTATTTTGCATCCAAATCCCTTTGATTTGAAATATAAAATATACTATTACTAGATATAGTTTCAAATCCCTTTAGTTTAAAATGTAAAATAAAAATTGGGGAAAACTTTGCTAGGAGCTTGGCCTACATCAGCACTCCAATGGATCTATCTCTCTCCTTGTGAAAAGACATCTCTACCGCTAGTTTGGAGAGGAGAGAGATAGACACAAGAAGTTTTGGCAGAGTCCGTGCTCCCAGAGATAGGACCAGTTCCCATAAAAATTAAATGTGAAAAAATAGTGAGAAAGTTTTCTGTCAGGGAGTGTAGCCTCCACCAGCACCTCCTATAGTCTATCTCTCTCCTATGCCCATATAAGTCATTTCACATGGGGAGAAGAGAGAGATAGATTGTGGTGGAGGTTGCACTCCCCCAATAGAGAACATTATCCCCAAAATATATTAGGAAGAAAGAACTTTGTCCATCTAGCATTCTCACGCCCACACACAGTCATTGCCCCCTAAAAAATAGAGGCTGGGCAATAGGCGTGGAGAATGCTAGACGGATCGAATTCCTATTAATATATTATTACTAAATATGTTTGAAAATGTAAGTAATCTATTGAAAATTTAAGTAGTCTATTTTTTTTAGGCAAGTATTTACTGTCTGAGAGCGGCCCATGTACCTAGACATAGGGGCACGATGGTCATTACACAGACAAAAGGGCACTTGATCCCCCTTTTTTTAATCAATTTGACTAATCTATACATTGGATAATGATTATAAAAATTTCTTTTTTAGACTAAAAAATTCACTTATCCTTCCTTTAATTTCTCTCGCAATCCAAGCCCTTTTATTCCTCTCTCAACGAAACAAAGCCTTCAACCATGTTTGGTTGCCAGGGAAATTTAAAGGAAAGGAAGTGAAGTTTTCAAACCTTTAAAAAAAAAGGGTTTTGTAATCAATACCCCATGTGAATGTATAAAGTACTTAAATTTCTTACCATATATATTAATGATTCATTTTACATGCAATTTTAATTTTACATTTTATAGCGAAGAGTCTTGGATGCAAACCAAAGTGAAATTTTAGTTTCCAAATATGCCATGATTTGGATATGGTGATATAGTCACGTGGGCTAATGGTTACAAAAATTTTCTTTATAAACTTGAAAATTTCACTTCCCTTCTTCCCACCCCTCCCTAATTTCCCTTGCGACCGATCGAATCCTTCATAATTCACCATGGAAAGGCAAGGGAAGAAATATTACATCAGACGGTAGCATTACCACTCGGATTTGACTCATCTACAGCTCGGGGGTGCGTTGCCCATCTGGTGTCAAAGGCTAGATTGGTGACATGTGGCGTTCTCCAGATCTAAGGGAGGGGAGTGGCGAAGATGCAGGGATTTTGCTGAAGGTGAGGAAAACATGGGTAACCCTGAAAGGGAAAAAAATCTTCCTCTTTGTATCTCTCTCTTGTCCCTATGTGTTTTCAACTATCTCCTTCTCTCCCTCTTAGTCTGTCTCTCGTTGCCCCTATTTTAAGTTGAAGTCGGTGTAAAGCACAAAGATGAACTTTGCATCTTTTTCCCTATTTCTTTTTTTCTTTAGTTACCTTTATTAATTGACACAACTGTAGTTGTGGGTGAACATCAAATCTGCGAATTTAATAATAGTTCAGTTGGGGAGTCATCCTTTTGACATCTAACCGCATTAATTTGCAGCATTAATATAAGGACTGATGAAAATAAAAGACTTTATAAAGTTTAGAACATCTTTCAAGTTAGGATAGTTATCTGTAAAAAGATACAATTGTAGACACCCAATTTTGTCACCCACATTAGGAAATGATAATTTACAGGATGTCAGTGAGGCCTACACTTTCAATAAGAGGAGGATTCTGCCCTTCGAAGTGACTTGGACCCAGGAGTTCAAAACCCTAATCTAGCACAAAACCTTAGTCGAACAGAAATAGCCCTGGGTCCCTATACAGTCGAGTCATGCCCAATCTAGTGGCACCCAATATTAGCATGTTATATATTGATGAATCGAATCCAAGTGCTCTCCAATGGTGCGAGAATGACAAGAACAAGGATTGCAGGATATCCCAATGGTGCAATAGGACAAGAGTCCTTTGCGAATCCTGAACTTTTCTGAGCCAAAAATAAGCTCAACCCTTGTACCATTGTATTAAGGATGTGAATTTGAAACCAAAACCGTTTATCGAAATCTAACCGTACCGTTTATATTGAAACCGTGAAACCATTTATTAAATGGTTTGGTTTTGGTTTTAAAACTGAAACTGTGATTCGATTTTGTTTTAAAGTTTAAACCATTAGTAAACCATTTAAATAAACCGATTAACATAAATGTAGTAAGTTTAAGTCATTCAATTTAAGTTTACATACCTTTCAATAAAAAAAAAAATTAAATTTACATCAAATAACTATAAATAAAAGCATATAACAAAAAACCATTCAATTCAATGTTACAATTTACATCTATTTCACTACAAATTTTAAAGGTAAAGAAGTTGTTCGGATAAAAAAATTAGAAAACATAAGAAAACAATTCAAAACCATTTAAACCGAAACCGTATAAAAATGGTTTCGATTTTAATCTATGAAACCGTTTACTAAATGGTTCGGTTTTGGTTTCACCTAAATTATCTTGCACTGAACCAAACCGAACCAAACTGATTGACACCCTTACATTGGATAGTGCTTGGAAAAATAATTCTAGCGATATATGGTACGCAAAAATTGGACCACCAAATATCTCGAAATCGTGCCTAAAAGTCAAAAACCCTAATTAAGCAAACCAGTCCCATTTTTGGTCAAAGATCAACCCAATTGTTAAGCACTCATCCCAAGCCGAAGCTCTGCCCAATGGGCCCGCTGTCTCGTTTTACATGTTGAAGTTCTGTCGCAATTTTTAGAAGTTCCTAAAGAGTCCCGAAGGGTATGAAAGTTCATAAGAAGGCGCAATTCTCTGAAGAAGGAAAGCAGACGGTCGAACCCACCTCCATTGAACCCGGGATATTGTCATCAAAGTTCGTGTACATAACAAAAAGGGGCCCGCCCCTCTCGAGCCAAAATAGGGTTCAAGCACAGTTATAATGTTTCAACAAAGTAGGACCATTGTAAACTCTTAATTCATATGTGGTAGTGTACATTGTAGTATAGCAATAACTTAACCATGCATGCGGTATAAAATAAATTGGGAGAGAATTTTCGTTCTTAAACATCTAATAGGAAAACCATTTCAACTAGGTGGAGTGGGTTCCTAATACCTTCCCAAATCCACAACTTGACACTTACCCTCATCTCTGGTCCTGACCAATTTTTGGGCCCTTTCCTTATAGATCTGGCCCACCCATTAGGTCCTAAGTCCTAACCCTAGGTGGTGACTCCAAATTTTATATTCTCCAATTCTTGACATATTTTTCAACAATCATCATTAATAGACATTTAGAAAATATCCGAAGCGCAAGGGGCCGTCTGCGAAATAGGCCTCCACGTATTCCCATGCTGGGATGAGACAGTGTAGGGTTTGCAGACATGCACCGAAAAGGGGCCAAGGATCCAAGCTCCATCAGTTACCTTTACATTGGTGTCTCCATTGGGGATTGATGTCAAACTTCCAAAACTATATGCTACCATTAAATGCAAGAACGTTCTCCCCTTACAATTGGTTGTCTAACCTATGTTTGAAATTTTATGTACTAATCGCATCATGCATTGTGCTCGAAACGAAATCAGCTGACGAGGATATTCCCTGTCGTGCTTGCACCACTAGGGAGGTCCGTGAACATCATACTAAGTACTCTGAGATCAAATTGTGGTCACTTCCTATACAAGAGTTCTTGAAGTGCAATCATACAGCGAGAATGTCCATTATTGTACCAGCACCCTCAGGGAGGTCCACACACATTATGGCATTTTGAGATCTATCGATGATCGCTTCTTCTATTACACTTATCTACACGCTCACGGCACGAATCCATTGATCGTCGTGGCAAGTTTTCTAACCTCATGTGTAGTCATGAGTAATGGGTAGCAAAACCACACCCCTTGTTACAGTACCTTTGGGTATATCAAAAGATCATGTACCTCGAGTATATAGATCTTGTCAAGGGTAGCCGGTTCTGTCCTATTGCATTGACTCTATTCCCTCATCATGTAGGAAATAGATGGAGAACAATTAAAAACGCCACAAGCAAAGTTGTAAAATAATTTCGATCTAAATTGGAATCCTCTTATAACGTATTTTGATCATTGGAAAACACTCTCGCATGTGGGGTTCGATTAAAGATTCCTTTGCTTTCGAAACTAAGAGCGCAGTGTCGACGGTTTGGTCCACATAACTCCAGGGTGATTCCCACTAAGTTTTACATAAGTCCAGAAGGAAGAATCATCAAGTGGGGTAAGTATAAGGAAAGTGGTACCCAATGATATGAAATATTTTATAAGAGTGCTCTTGTTTAAACCACATTGTTTGTTTCTCGCTCCATGATATACATTTGACCAAGGATCTAGATTTTGGTTAAACTCGTATCATCGCACGAACTAACTTTGGGTGAGCCGTTTGTTTGTATATAAGCAAATTTTAAATAAAAAAGTTCCAAAAATAGACAATTTTTGTGGGTCAGGCACGATACCACATCCAAAAGATTTTCTGTCATCAGTGTGGACTCGTCAGGGTAATCGGTTGACTTGCCTAAGTCCAATGCCATCCCTTCATCTCTTCAAAATTGTCTCTCATTGGACACCCAAGACCCAGTCAGACAGAATTGAATTGATTCCAAGAGACCCAGCTAGTAGTGATGCACCTGATAGGTCCATTCAATGGAAGCAATGTAGGTCGAAATGGCCGATCCCAAGCAAACTATGTCACAAATAATATACATGATCCAAGACCAACCAATGAACAATTTGGTTCCTATCATGGGTGAACATGTAATCTGGAGTCAACCACAGATTGATTTTGTTTCTACCAAGGGTGAACAAAAGTAGACTAGGCCTGCAAACCCTCAAGGAGCATCTACTATACCAAAGGTTCCCCTAGATTCATGATCGATGAGGACAAGGAAGAGTTCGTCGCTCATGTTCAAACTAAACCTCCAAAAATGGAGAGAGAAAATAAAATGAGGGAACACCTAGAGAAATTGGAAATATGATTCCAAGTGGCAAGAGTCAAGAAGGGCAAGCCACAACTCCTGGTGATATGAGTTTCATTTTCGGGACAAGGATTCCTAAAAAAATTAAATGGCAGACCGATAGGTTTGATGGGTTAGGAGATCCTAAGGCTTACTTGAAGGTTGTCGTAAGTATTGCTAAATCATGGTAACTCACAGATAAACATATGGGTCAAGCCTTCATGTTAACCTTATCTAGGCCATCTTTGAGATGGTTGACACAATTGGAACCCGAAAATACTCAAAATTGGGTAATAGTTGTGAGGGCTTTCACCAAGCAGTACTCATATAACACAAAGGTTGATGTGAAGTGACAAGAATTGGAAACCTTAAGGCAACATCCGAAAGAGGGATTTATGTTGGGAACATGCCCACACTCCTAAATGTGTTTTGATGATAACAAACAAATAATAGTTTTAACTATAATTGTTAAGTGATGCTTAGTACAAGAAGAGTTCGTCAAGCCAAATATACTCCAAGAATCTAAGCTTCAATGAGTCAAGACATGAAGCTCAAATTGTAAACAAGAAGAATGGAAGATGAAGTGCCTAGAGTGGAAGCGAAGATAAAGACTTCAAGTATCAAGTGAAGATGAAAACCTTTAGAGTAGGATGGTCATCTCAATATATATTGTAACCCCCATGTATATATGTGGACGCACCTCATGCATTTGTATTGCATCATACTAGAATGACAGACTTTGACCAAGTATGGATATCCCTAAGTGGTATGGAACATATTAGGAAAAATATGTTGTAGTGAACCTTGGTGAAAACCACATTGACCTGACTCATGGGTATTTTGGATAATCTTAAAGTAAGTATCAGGAGATAGACCATTTATAAAAGTTATAGGAAATCGAGTCATGGTTCCAATGCAACTAGAATCAAGTCAATCTGAAGTTAGATCAAAATGTTAAGGCCAAAACTCTAATGACTGGTCAGTAAGACAGAAATCTGTCAAAGCTGGACAGACCCTGCAGGCGATTGACCGGCCGCTCAATCAACACTATCCGAACCTGGGAGTGGTCGACCGGCTGAAATCCCCAGTTGACTGGTGCCTTCCTGGCTGAGTTGCAACGGCTATATTTTGGCCCAACAGCTCTTAGCAGTCGACTGGCTACCAATGACGGTCGACCTGTGGACCCAAAATATGACCGTTAGACCCAGATTTACTACCTAAAATAACCACCTAACCTCACTTATAAATACTACTAATGCTTTCAATTAAATATCAATTAATTCTAAGCATTAAAACACACTTTTGAGAGCATTCAAAGTCAAAAGGCATTCTACACAACTTGAGCACTTGGTCATCACTCCATGATAAGAAAGAGCTCAAATTTTTATTAAAGTCTTCTTCATTTTTATTGTTCAAGTCAAAGCTCAGTGAAGACTTATAAAAGGTGCATTCATTCCATTATTGTATATCTCATTTGCACTACACCAGAGGTAACCCTCTTCTATTCCACTACTTCTATTTCTATACTTTTTACATTAAGTCTAGACTGTACTTAGGCTTGTGTAGAGGATTCTCTTATCTTTAAAAGAATAAGGTGTCTCTCTATCTTAAAAGGGGTTGTAAAGGTACCTCTCTACCTATAAAAGGGATTGTATGGATTCTCTTATCCTTAAAAGATTATGTTAAGGTTTTTCTCCCTACCTACTATACTGAAAGGGAAGAGCAAGTGGAATATCTTACAAGAGGATCTTGTAGGGAGTGGACTAGACTCAGATTGGGTCCAACCATTATAAATCTTGGTCTTGTATGGTTGTGATTCTTTTTATTCCGTATTTTATACTTCGCAATCACACTTGGGATTCATAGCAATCGAAAAGATTTAAATTTTCACTAGCATAACCTATTCACCCCCTCTAGATTATTTCATTTACTACGTTCTTGATGAGGTTTCAGACAAAGAGGAAAAAATGGCCGATCACCAATCTAAGGGAGAACAAGTGGAGATTTTGATTGAAAATCTCTCCAAACCATATTATGATCTTCTCTTATCAGCATTTGCAGACATCGACGCTTTGATAACTACATGCACACGTGTCGAGAACAAGCTATTGAGAAATGCACAATACTAAGGGGTCTCCATGATTCGGGAAAGAATACAAGGGAAGGTCAAGGGAAAGGCCTGGAAGTGAACATAGTGAATGTAGTCCAACAATCAGCACAAGCAACAACCTCCTGTTCTCAACCATTTGTAATACAACCAAATCCAAAGCGCTCCTTGCCAAAGGCAATTGATAGATTTGGGGATGCCATTTGTCACTATTTTTGAAAGGTTGAAGAAGCAAAGCCTCCTAGGGTCGATCGCCCTTAGGGTTATCAGCAATTCCTTACCACCATGGAATAGAGATTATAAATTTTGTTCTTACCATAGTCAAAAAGGTCCTACAACGGAGCGATGCATCAACCTGCAACATGCTATCCAAGATTTGGTGGATTATGGAACCATCAAAGTGAAGGTCAAACAATGGCCTAACATCACTATTAATCCTCTCCCTGATCACAGAATGGTCAATGTGATGTTGATGATTCCCGAGACATTGATCCAACCGGTCTCATCATGGAATTTGCACAACCGCAGGGTGGATGAGTGGGGAGAGAAAGTATTGTTTTGTGGAAATGCCACCTTCCCCCAAAATTCTTAGGCACAGTAGTTGTTTCCTTCAAAAGGCCTAAAAAAAAAAGTGTAATTCTAGGCAAAGGGCAATATACATGTATTATGTCGATACCCACTTCACTCGCCCCATGGTGTATGATCACAGAGGACACTACACTATTGTATGTACACTTTGGTAGAAGATATGCCTAAGGTAGACCCAACCTAACTCATTTAGCCTAGGGCCAGGAGAGGCCTCATCAATCTCTAGACTTACAAGAAGATTATGGGAAACAGAATACACATAGTGGAAGGCAAATCAAAGGGACCCTCAAGATAAAGGTCGTATATGAAGGATACCAGGGGCACCCTCCATCTTTGCCACCAAGTCCTCCGCCTCTGCCTCGACCACCGAGTCCTCAGTCAGAAGTCCATACATTTCGTACTTCATCATATTTGCTCGCTTCCCCAATCCATAATCCGCCATATCATTCACCATCACCATCACCCCATCATCCCCTTTTCATATCACCCAAGATCACACCCTTCATCTCCCTCATATTCAATGTGAAGACATTGTCAATCAATACTTGGTGTCATGCCCTGTTCACATAGAACCAAACCAGTGATCGGGTTCCCTCCGGGTAACCCAAAATCACCAGGATCATCTGATACAGTAATCACAGCACAGCAAGCCACAAGTAATCATGGAATATAATAATGTAATCCAACGGAAGTCTTGTCATATATAAATACCTATATATCTCCATATACTCTTGATGCCCAAATTGTTATACATAGTATAATTACATGTGGGCCCATAGGTATGATATTTACACAAGAAATAACAATATAATTATCGAGAGCACAAAAGGGGTATATACCCCAAAAGAATCAAGAAAGAGAACTGTGTTTAGAGACTGCTACTGTTGCCCCATAACACATTTCTCACATCGGCAAACGTCACCATGATCGAATCCTTCTGGGACCCACCAATCCCCCACTGGGGTTTGGTCGATGGGACCCAGCATGGGTACCTCTACGAAATATCCTACAAAATCATTTAAAAAGATGTGTGCAAGTGGGGTGAAGCTCAGTAAATGGAAAGAAAGACTCACACAAGCAATTACAATTCAAATGATACTAAATACATGTGATTCATTTTATTCCTAATTCACCTAAACAATCATTTTTAGGTCATAGGTTATATGCTACTCACAACCACAGTGTGTGAATGCCCCGAGTATGAAACACATACTCCATCTCACGATATGCCCATAAGGTTGTCAAAGAAGGCTAGCCATGAGCACTCTAAAAAGTAAAAGCAGTACGATTGGCCCTCTGAATATATCACCAAGGTTTTCAACTGTCCTAATGATCAGCTAGGCGTATTTCTAACCACCACAACGATCCATGACTGACGCTTCCCCCCAGTGATAACCGAACACATAAACCCCTGTTGGGAAGGGTCATAGCACGAAGGAATATGAAATCCTAACCACATACTCCTATATGAGATAGTACAACTACATAGTACTTCCGCGTCCCATACCATGGTGTACCAATGCATTCGTTTCCAACCCGACTACGACATCTATTCTAGAAATCACTCACATGTCCAGTAAGTTATCATCATAATCCATCATTAATAATCTATGCTCAGATTCATAGCAAGTAACAATCATCAAGAATATAAAGATACAATATGTTTATTCCTACATGCATCAACATTCAATCAAGCATATGCATGAAAATGGTATTTGTAATGTCAAGTTAAAATATGAATGTATGAAATGCCAAAAACACTCCAAAAATAAAATCAAAGTCCTCTCCCCACTAACCTATTCTTGTAGGAGAATATGCACTCGCAGTACAGGTAAGATCTAGAGTGAAGACGAGTGTCTCGAAACCTAACACAGATAGGAATTTAGAATACGTCCATTTCAGAATTATAAATGACGTAAGATATGGTCAAGATGCATATAATAACGCGAAGAAGGCTACCGACGAGTTTGAGCACCTACGAAGCTCAATTGGGCAACAGGTGGGTCATACAGGTGGGTAGATGAACCCACCTGTGCAAACTGCCCAGGCAGACAACACACAGACCGACAGGACATACCAGTGGGTCTGGTACCCATCGGTAGGTCCAGGGGGAACCGGTGGGTGGTACCCATCGGTCCTATCGCCGATAGGCCTAGAGGCACTAGCGAGACTGGTGGCTTATATCGGTGGGTTTGGTACCCGTCGGTCCTACCCCCTGATTCACCTAGGAGAGACCGATGGGTCATGGTACCCGCCGGTTGGACTAGAGGCCCAAGTAAGACTGGGGGTCACACTGGTAGGTCTGACAACCCGCCAATGCTACCCACCAGTGTTCTGTGGATTTTGTTGTTCTTCTTCCCTTCTTCATTCCTCCTCTTGGGAACCCAAGGGGGTTGTTCCTACTTCATTTTCTACACATTCTAAGCTTCATTTACTTGATTATTCCATGGATCTAAGTTATCATAAATATTTGAAGAAAGAAATCATACCTTAGCTCGAGAAACCCCAAAACTTGAGATCTTCTTTTCAAACTCAAAATGTCACCTCAATAACTCCAAATCTTTGTTTATCTTTACTCAAACCTAAAAGGAAATCACACAAGGGTTCCATTGTCCCTTTGATTTGACCATATACAAAAGGGTTTCATCACCTCTCAAGGGTTTATGGCTTTACTTATCTCCAAACGCAGATCTCAAGACACCGGACACTATTCCTGCAATGAGAAGGTAAGATGCGGCTTCGGAAACCAAAGGGGAACCTTCTTCCCTCTTCCCTCTCTTCTTCTTCTTCCTTTCTTCCTCTTCTTTACTCCTTTCACCAACCTTTTCTGAAAATCATAAATGGGAGAGAGAGAAAGGCATAAATGCTATTTATTCCTTGGTTAATGAATATCTTCTAAGGCCTGTTTGGTTTTTCCCCTTCATAGTTCAAAACGCATCAAATCGCGATACCGACCAAAATAGCCGACATTATCGGTCATACAGGACCTCATTACGAAAAGGAATCCGAAATACACGCACTCACCCAAGTTGGGCTTGTTGGGGTCCATGTTACCCATATAGGTGAGTCACACTGGTGGGTCTCGCACCTACCAGTGACACCCACCAGTTGGTCAAAACAAAGCCAACCTTGCTATATTTTGGAGGGAAATAGAAATATTAACGCTTATCCTGCACTCGCCACGTGTTGTGTACTTAGTTCTCATCATTCAACAAGATGACATACATTTCCTATTAGTACATGGATTTGTGATAAGTGCAAGAGCACAACTTAGGCATGCGAATCACATCGGGTACTGGGTCAATCTTGTCCAGCCACCCCGCATTTGACGTCATCCTTGCAGTCATGCACCATAGGGCAACCGCATCAACCCTTTCAGGTTCGGACCCTAAAAGACCAAACCGAATCAATCGGTTAATAAACTGGGTTTGAAGAGCAGGGCTCTACACTTGGGGTATACGAATCTCATTACAGTCAATGATTGTGTAAGGCCTTGGTGTGATCTAATCCTTTGGGAGGTAAATCTTCATCCTTAAATATCAAAAAACTTACTGCATAAGTGGCCCTTTGCCAAAGACTTTAAAACTACCTCTAGATGAGTGGGTAAAGCCATAAGTAAACCCCAAACAGAGACTTTGGCCTGGGTTTTCTATATTGCTTCAACACCAGGTCCTGGTGCTCTACTGTTCTGCCCTTTCTCTCTTTGCCTGTATTCCTTAGCTAGTCTGTCTACGTTCAGAGTGCTTGGTTTGAAGCCCTTTCCACTCCTGGTTCTGGCATCTGCTTCTCCCGAGATGAGCACCTCAAGGTCACTGTCATGTAACATGTGATTTCTCGTGGCTTCTGGCTTCTGCCCCAAAATGAGTATCTCAAGTTCATCATCTGACCACTTCCTTTTTAATTTCATGGCAAGGGATGTAGATTTCGATCTCAGAGTTGTTTTACAAATCTATCACCTCATGAACATGCATTATGTTAACTGCAGGGTCCATTTGAGTTATCTCCTTATGGACTAGAACCATCATGTAATCTAAATCTAGGTCCTCATTTTCAAATTATATTGCTCCCATTTGATTGTTCCCATTCTGAAGGTTGTTCATTTCAAGATCTAAATCACGTTGGCTAGCAATTCCCTGAAGCCGGTGTCTGTCAACACTTGTAGACGTGTCGAAAGGGTTTCCCCATAATATTTGTGGGATCAACTCTTTGGGTGTCTCATCCTCTTCACATAACAATTCCATAATTTTTCCCCTAATATATCTTCCTTCTCTGCCATGTACATGGTGGTCTAAATTGTGAGGCAAGCTTATTTAAAAACACAGACATGGTTGGATTGTCTCCGAGAATCTCTGACTGTTGGTGGTGAAAATGGACCAAACAATTATAGAATGTGTAAAATGCATACCATTATGGCATAGCCTTCAGCTGTTCTAACCACTGTTCCTTACTCTGAAAGAGTAGTAAGAATTTTGATCCATATGAGTTGTCTTCCTCCCCTTTTACGAAATATGCTAAGGGATGTAAGGAATGGAACAAAATAGCGACCACAATCCCCTAAGTCAAATAGTAGAGGAAACAATATGCTTCTTTAGACATCTGCCCCAGATCATTGATTCCAAAGACATTCACAAAGGGGAAGTCCGAATTCATTGGAAGCCCAGTTATTTATATTGTGCCAAACTTGAACACTTCAATCTCATGAAACCTTGTCCAAAGTTCATTATATTCAATCTCAACCTCATATTTTTCTGCTGCTACCTCTCAAGGAAACGTAGTTGATAGACTCATGCTGTGGAATGGGTTAGTTTTAACGTTGCCATGCTTCGGCTTTATCTCAAATTTTCCCACGTCAGGAAGATCCCGAATAGCATGTCTCAACTGGAAACACTAATCCATCTCATAGCCCTTTTGAGAATGATAATTGCAGTATAAGTTGGGATCAAACCAGTCTGGCTTTACCACATGAAGGGGTCTGAGCTCTGGCTTAGTAATCAACCCAGCTTTCAACAGGTGTTCAAATAAGGAGGCTCGAGACATTCGAACTCACTCAACTGTCTCATAGGTCTAGGAGTTGGGAGTGTTGGGGTCCGATGTTACCGCCATAACTGGTGTTGAGGGAGAGGGTGCCCTGGTTGTGTAACCCTTTGGACATTTTTCTGTGGGAAACCCAGCCTCTTGATGCTACTGGCCTCAGAATCATACTTGCTACTTCCGGTCAGTTCTTCCTTCCTTAATAGGGCATCCTCAACCTGCCGAGCAGCCGCTATCAAAGTGGCGTAATTGATAATCCCGTGTCCAAACAAATAATCTTTACAAACATAGCCACTTGTTCAGATTTGATGGGGCTATTCCACATCATAGCAGCCTTATCATAGTCTCTAGCTCATTTATCAAAGCATACTAGAAGGCTTGGCCGAGTTGTTCGACCGTGAAATGCCAATGATTGACCTCGGGTCACCTCTTCCGTCAAATTTTTGCTTGTTCCATTTAAATTTAGTTGGAAGCCGTACATTGGGAAAGAAGCATAGACCCTCGATATCAACAATCTAGTGGTCTAGACCATTGTTAGTTAAAACGGGAACGGTAAAAAAACAGAAACGTAGGGTACGAGTTTTAAACAAATAAAAACGATTAACGGTACGGTCAAAAAAACAGAGAACGGCAAACGGACGAAAACGAACGGTACGAGTATAAAACGTGTAGTTTTCAAAAAAACGGTAGTATACTCATGCAATTTGAGAGGTTATTACCTGTATACATGCATCTAATATTCCAAAAGCTCTAGGAGTCCCAAGATAAAATAGCCCAATGGGCTACAAGAAAATGAGATGTTGTTAGCTTTAGCTTCTCTTTACTCATTGGGCTATAAGAAGATGAGATTTTTTTCCTATAAATAGTATGGAAGTTAAAAATCAAAAACCAAGTACCATATTGTCTTCACTTTACTAATAGGTTTTTTTTTTTTATAAAATTCCTATTTTACCCTTAAAAAATGGAAACGCGTTTAAAACGGCCGTTTAAAACGCGTTTAAAACGGATTCTTTTGTCGTTTCCGTTTTTTCTCGTATTGTATGGAAGCATACGACAAAACGCGTTTTAAACGGCAAAAAAACGCGAACGCGTTTTAACTAACAGTGGTCTAGACCTTTCATATCTCAAAACCGTTCCTAAGTGATCCACCTTGGCTTCTAATGCTGAATTTGCCCTTCCTGGCCTTGTCTTGACTGGATATGGAGGCCTACTACCCTTATCATGAACACCTTCATTCTAATCAGGATAAAAATCGTCTGTTTTTCTAATCCCTGTTTTTCTTGTGTTTTGCTAGTTGCAGAAGATGACACGTGTCATCAACGGTCAAGATTAATTCAGTTGGGTGAGGGTTATTACATCCAGTTTGGTTTTTAACTCAATCTTGGTCGTTCACTTAAAGTAATGCCACATGTCACTTTCTAAAGGTAGCAAAACAAGAAAAACAGACGATTTTTTTCCTTCTAATCACCGCCCATTTGACTCTGGATCAACCCGGCCAAATTTGTGACCATCTCCTTTAATCTTGACATCCTACTGTCCGTACTGTCCGGAGGAGGGGGTTGCCACTATGGTTCATTGTATCACAACTCAGATTGACGGACTAGTCTCCTTGATTGTGGATCTCTCACCACGAAACCGCGGCATGGCTGAACTGATTAATGAGTCTTCTTTAAGAGACTGACCAGAAGGATGACACTGAAAATGGTTGAGGGGTACCGTTAGGACCGAAATGACAGCAAAATATGAGACTTCTCTTTGAAATAGGTTACAATTATTGAGTTGAAAAGACAATTTTGGCCAAAAGAATGCTTCGAAAGAAAGGTGACTAGCGGGTAAAAGATCGGGAACCGGTTCTCAACCAAACTAATAGGAAAAATAGACATGGTGACCCGGATTGCAAACCGACGAACCATGTGATACGATTAACAATTACACTGGTAAAATGAATGGGATTACAAATCCACGTGCCGATTGGCGATTCGGCTCAACAGGTAAACTGCTAGAATGAATCGGATTGCAGACCAGTGAGCGCTCAATAGATTGGACTGGCAGAATGAATCAGATCATGAAATGGAGAACCTGTTGGCGATCCAGTTCGACAGGTAAGTTTGGCTGAGCCAACGAGCTTGTTCAGTAGAAACCAAGTTGGGATTTTGGTCCTCTGAATGGCTGAAGTGGATTTCTGACACTTTTTGGCCGATCTGGGTCATTTTTAAGGACTTGTGTCCATTCCTGGCATGGAACACGACGTGATGCATTTTTCATAAAAATGCAAAAACATAGATTGTATCTTATCTTTGAGCACGCAAAAATAAAGGGTGGACCCGACCATTCAAAGTTTTAGTCCAAATAAGAGGACCGATGATTCGACAGGGGGGTTGCCCTGAGTCAAAGGTTTTCTTATGTGATAGGTAAAACAAAGTGATCCTTACTAGAAGGTACACATACTCAACGTTACTTCATCATCACTGTTTTCAGTGAGTGAAAGTTGAACAATTCTCATTCAATCTCGGTATGATCTAATCCATGCTATTGTAAGGTCAGTGTGGACCCGCAAGACTAGTCAGGCCGAAGGCCTGAATACTCGTCGTTAGTAAAAAAGAAAAAAAAAAACCCCCACTTCACTTCAATTTTCGAAGATCATGTAGTGGTTGGATTAGATTCATTTTTCAGCATTTGGAAAATATGCAAGTGACTTGGCTCTGAACCGTACGCTACCTCAAATTTGGTTCACATAGGAATCACCTTGTCATACCAAATTGACAACATAGGAACTGGAACTAGTTAAAGTACAAATGCACACTACCACCGATGCTTGGAAACAAACCCGACCCTCCCATTGGTGAGAGAAAATTGGAGTGGGTAGACTTGGCTAGGTGGACTTCCAGTACAAACCTCAAACAAAGTACTCTGATATCAATCATAGGTTCAGGTTCTATGTATGGACCGGTAGATGCAATGGAGGCGTAAGACTGACAAGTTCTCTTGGCAAAGACCACCTATATACCTGTCACCATTTTACACGTGGTGAGTCAACGGTTGGTGAATCTTATTATATATCAATAGAAGATCCGATGGGTCGAACAGTATGAAACGATCTCATAGGGGGACCCAATTAAAAGTGTCAGCGACCATTCTAGTGATGCCCCCTATGATACCCAGGCCAAAGATTCTGGTTTCCCAGCGGATGCTACCAACTTAATCGGGACCCAAATGTTTACACCATGGGATGATGTGAGAACGACGTTTTTCTCGGTGCAAAGAGGTGTGGGTAAGCAAAATAAGCTTAACACATAATGGGTATACAACAAAGGTCTTAGAATAAGAGTTTGACGTCCTCCGTGGAGTCGCCACTGTAGAAACAATGGCCGGCCAATCTAAGGCAAAAATGATCACCATGTCATACCTCACTAAAGAGTAAAGGTTTTCGTGGGACCACCCATAAAAGATGTGTCGAGTTATGACATGCCTTCCAATATCACAGGAACGCACATCAAATACCAAATAAAGAGTCGCCACCTAGGATGATGGGCCTAGGACCCAAAATACATCTCCCACCTTTGGGAGAGAGAAATCTATGACTCATTACCAGATAAGAGATAGTCTACGTCCAAGTCTCTGAGCAAGTGTCAATTTACAAGGTGGGAATGTGTCATGCACCCACATCGCTTGACCTGAAGGTCGATCTCCTTCTATCTAGACTTGTGTAAACCCTACTTGCTAAGTTAATGCTAGGTCATGAGTAAAGTCTAGCCTAGGTCGAGTCAAAGTGTTTTACCCTAACCAAGTTTCTAGACTTAGGTGTATCAATTCAAAGTGGGTTCGTGTGTATATGTCTAGCATTACAGGACAATATGATAATCAATTGAATGTTAAAAATGAAAAGAAAATACATACACAAGGAGAATAAGAAAAATTATAATGCTAAGTCAGAGGGGGATGGGGCAGGCTGGTCATTTCACCCCATTTGATCATATCACTAACTTCAAATCATTCAATATTTGGTTATAAAATTTCACTTTACTTTGCATCCAAAACCCTCTGCTATTATATGTAAAATAAAAAATTACATATAAAATTTATCATTACTATATATAATTAAAAAAATTAAGTAGTTTATACAATCACATTAGATCACATATGATAATGATTACAAACATTTCTTTTCAAATAAGAAAATTTCACATCCCTTCCCTTTAAATTCCTCTTGCAACAATGAGAGCCAAAACTCTCACACCCGTCCGTGGCTACAACCTCCTTCCCACACTGGCCATCGCTGTAACCCTTTTGCAAATCTTCCACCTCACAAGCCACAGCCCTCTGTTCCTCCCGCAGCACCCCACCCTACCCGCAGTCCGACCCCACCTCCTGCTTATTCCGCCCTCCCTTGCAAACTCACACCACCCTCCCCTGCAATCCCCTACCCAACGCCCTTTCCTTCCTCCCCATCCCCATCTGAAATCCAGCCCCAGTCGACGGCTTCCAATACCTTAGGCCAATTGATACATACCCATTTTCAGAAATCATTTTCAAATGCTAGAATTTTAAAGAAGAGGAAGAATTATTAATTTCAGCAATTGATATAACTATGGAAAGGTCTAGAAGAGATGGTGCCAAGCAATAATGAGGATGGAATGGGATTTCTCATGGTTGGCCACAAAGATAAGAATCTGAAATGGAACACCAAAGTCTGTAATCTCATGATCAAGTCTATCTTGACACTATGGAATGAAGTATAAAATTCCAAGAAAGAAATTTCCAATCAAGCCTAGGCTTTGCGCATGGTGAAACAGGATCCATAAAAGAATCTATGTCTAAACCTTATTATTATGAATAGATAAAATTTAAATCCATAAGTGAAAGCTTATATCCAAGCCTAAATTCTATTTAAAAAAATGAAATCATGAAGATAAGCTAGCATCCAAGCCTTTCATTAAATGAAATCTGAATCCAACCAAAAGAATTAACACCCAAGCCTAATTTTCATTCAATATGAATTCATGAGTGCAAACTTATATCTCAACCTTGATCTCATTAAAGAGGATATCTAAATCTTACAAAAAAAAAAAAAAACAAGAATTCAATTCTTTATCATTCTAGATGCCTTCATGAAGGCAAACTTACATTCTAACCTCAATTTCATCAAAGAGATATCCAAATCCATAAGAGATGGCAAGAATTCAAGCTTAATATCATTCAAGAATGAATTCATGAAGGCAAGTTACATTCCAACATCAATTTCATTAAAGACATATTTAAATTCATAAGAGATCGCAAGAATTCAAGCTTAATATCATATATGAACTGCAGAAATTTCATCTAATTGGTAAATTAATCCTCCTTATGCAAGATCAAAAAGTAAGAAAAATCCCCATGGAAAGATTAAAATGAAAGGCATCATCTTCCATAGAAAGTAGAAACACATCAAGCATCACCTAAATAACAAATTGAAAAGTTTATACTTACAAAGCTTCAATGGAATAATGAAGAAAACTAGGAAGAATCAAGATGCAGGCAGCAACTCTAATGGCCAAGCTCCATAAATTTCAGCAAAGGATGGCTGAAATTGGTGAAAAGATGAAGAAGAACTAAGCTCCAAAGAAAGAAATGCAGAAATCAGCTATAGGGAAGGAGAATTGTTGCTGCCAAAAAACCCCGCTAGTCGAACCTACACAAACACAGACGACAGAGGCCCGGAGCTTTGTCCGGGGTTAGTCCTCCGACGCTCAAGTCAGGGTCGGCCGCACAGTTCAATAAGGGAGCAATGATAAGGGTATCAGAACTTACCTCTCCCTTTCTTCCGTGCCTTCTTATATAGCTCTTAGGGTTTAGGGTTTTTCTCTTTCCCCGGAGGAGTCCTCCTCGAGTCTACCTTCTTCCCTCTTAGAGTCCCACTCGAATACGTCCACCCTTCTGGGGGGAATATTCCCTTCATGCAGACGACGTGATCCCGCATGATTTTGCGAGTTTGCCTCAGTGATTGAGTGTGCTTAAGCGTGAGTGGTTTCTTGGAACCTTCGTCTGGCGGAGGACAAGTGTCTCAGAGGCGACACGTGTCATTGCCCCCACCGAGAGGTCAATTTGGCTATATCAAGAGCCCCTTTACTCCCACTAGGAGCTTCTTCCTGCAGGAGTAACCAACATCTTCTTTTTTGGTTGATTTGTTCCTTCGGCCTTGGCATCACTAGCTACTGAGGCTTGGGGTCGATCGAGAGAGAGAGCTTCGATCGATTTGGATCGGCCTTACCGAGCCCCCTGCAGAGGCAAGGACCCTCGGTCAGGTCCGTTCAGCTTTGGCCGAGCTCCCATCCGAAGGAGGGACCCTCGGTCAGGTCCGTTCGGCTTTGGCCGAACTCCCCACCGAAGGATGGACCCTCGGTCAGGTCCGTTCGGCTTTGGCCGAACTCCCCACCGAAGGATGGACCCTCGGTCAGGTCCGTTCAGCTTTTGCCGAACTCTCGTCCGAAGGAGGGACCCTCGGTCAAGTCCGTTCGGCTTTGGCTAAACTCCCCACCGAAGGATGGACCCTCGGTCAGGTCCGTTCAACTTTGGCCGAACTCCCATCCGAAGGAGGGACCCTCGGTCAGGTCCGTTCGGCTTTGGCCGAACTCCCAACCGAGGGTGGGACCCTCGGTCAGGTCTGTTCGGCTTTGGCCAAACTCCCATCCGAAGGAGGGACCCTCGGTCAGGTCCGTTCGGCTTTGGCTAAACTCCCAACCGAGGGTGGGACCCTCGTTCAGGTCTGTTCGGCTTTAGCCGAACTCCCCACCGAAGGATCGACCCTCGGTCAGGTCTGTTCGGCTTTGGCCGAGCTCCCATCCGAAGGAGGGACCCTCGGTCAGGTCCGTTCGGCTTTGGCCGAACTCCCATCCGAAGGAGGGACCCTCGGTCAGGTCCGTTCGGCTTTGGCCGAACTCCCAACCGAAGGTGGGACCCTCGGTCAGGTCTGTTCGGCTTTGGCCAAACTCCCAGCCGAGGGGAGGCCTTCTGTTAGGTCTGTTCAGGCGCAAACCTCGAGGCCTCGTATCCTGACGTGGCAGTGCCATTAATGCTCGGGAAGTCGTACCGCCTTTCCCCCATCTATATAGTGTGGGGGGCCATTTGTGGGGCATTTTTCTTTTCCCTTCGGAGAGCTCACCTTCGGCCTCGGTGTCCCTTTGAGCCTTCGCCTTCATCTTCCCTTAGTTTAGTAACACCCACAAGTAAGTGATGTCTTCCTCGTCGGGCTATAGCCCATCGTCCCGCGAGAGGTCAAGGCCAAAACGTAGGTATAGGAGTCCTGGGGAAGTCCGAGGGATGTCCTCGGATTCCACCGACTCTCCCTCCTCCCGCGACTCATCGTCCGCTGCCTCACCGTCGGGGTCCAGGGGTGGCTCCAACGGCGAGGGGTTCAGGGAGAGGGTGCTCGATGCCCGAGCCCAGACCCAGGAGGCCCTAGAAGTGGAGGCTCTCAACATCGTCTCTACGATGGACGAACCAGATTTGGAGGAGCTGAGGGCCTCCTTCAGTGTTTCGGACGCTTTCGAGCTCCGTTTGCCCAAACCCTCTGACCGAGCTAGCTATCGGAACTCCGAGGAGCTGTGCTTGTACAAGGAGGCCTTCAAGGCCGGTCTTCGGCTGCCCCTCCACCCCTTCTTTACAAAGGTGTTTTGACACTATGGGGTATGCCCAACCCAGCTAACGCCGAACGGGTGGCGACAAGCGTTAAGCTTTGTCATCTTCTTCGTTCAGCACAAGAGGCCCCTCTCCCTTCCCCTCTTCATTAACTGTTTCCTTCTTCAGGCCTGCAAGGGGCTTACGGGTTGGTACTATTTTTGCCCCCGAAAGGACCTTCGGCTACTGAAGGGTTACCCGACTTCCATCCATGGATGGAAGGAAAAGTTTTTCTTCGTGAAGTCGACCGAGGGGGTGCCCTTCGGCACGGTCTGGGATATCCCAGACCTTAGGGATGTGAACTCCACCCCTGCCCTATTTGGGGCAGACGCGGAGTCGTGGGCAATGGCGAGGCGGCAAGAAGGTTGTTCTCCAGTCGAGGCCGACTGCCTCAAGTCCGACGCCATACTCTTCAAGTTCGGGCTTAGCCCGGGTGAGTTAGGCTAGCCCCCGTCTGCTTCCTTCGAGTATCGGTTCTTTATGCTAATTACCTTGCTTCTTCTTGCAGTGCAAGTCACCAGGGCCGAGGCTAAGGCCGCCGCCGCGGTGAGGCAGGCACAGATCAAGGAGGCCAAGGCACGTGACGCCCAACAGCAGCCGAGGCCGAAGCGGAAGGAGAAGAAGGGACCGTCCTTCGAGACTCCAAAGAAGAGGCCCAGAGTCGAAGGGCCGAGTGCCGAGGCTGTCCAGGCCCTCGCAGCTCCGAGCTGAGATAGGCCTGCTCAAAACCCCTCCCCTGCTGCTGTCTCCCGAGGCCCGAGGGTTGCTACGACGAGGGCCGAGGTGGGGTTTGTCCCCCAATGGTCAATGAAGGAGGACGACACGCTGGTCGTCGGACGGGTTGCTAGGGAGTTGGTGATGAAGGGGAGTCTTCCCCGAGATGCCACCGAGGCCCAGAAGTAAGGGACGGCGGCAATGATCACCTCCACATGCATCTTCATGGCGGGGGTAAGCTTCGGTCCCCCTACCTTCTTTTACTTGTATATATATATATATATTTTTTTTTTGCATTCTGACCTTCGGTGTTTCGTGCAGGCTCAAAATCAGATGGGTCAGCTGGCGGCTCGAGCCGAGGCTATGTGCCGAGACCTTGAGGTCGCCGAGACGGAGAGGGTCTCCCTAGACAACAAGCGCACCCTCCTCCTCGAGAAGGTGGAGCACTTGGAGAAAGAGCTAGTCGTCGAGCGTCGAGAGTGCGATCAGAAGCTCTCGGAGCTGAAGTCGCAGGTGAAGGCCCGAATTCAGGAAGCCAAGGCCCGAGGGGTCGAGAAGTATCGGTCCTCCGAGGACTTCAGGGAGGAGATCAAGCACGCCATCGCCCCGGGGTACACAATGGGTGCTACCGAGGTCCGAGATTGGGTCCTCGAGCGCTTCCCCGGGGTCTCCTTAAAGGACAGCGGCCTCATCTTCGAGGACTACGACGTGGAGGCTGTTCCATCGGCTACCGAGATTGCCGACGCCGATGGTGGAGGCTGCAGTGAGGAAGGCGAGGTCCAGCTGCATCGAGAAGTCCCTCCGACTCCCGGCCATGGAGGTTCGGACCAGGAGACTCTCCCAGCCTAAGACGAGGCCGTGAACCCGACGGACACTCCTTGAGGTCACCTCAGGCCTCAGCTCAGACTACCCCCCCTCTTGTTATGTAACCAGCCTTCGGGCTTCTTGTGGCTTCGGGCGTTATGCCTTATGTAATTAGCCTTCGGGCTTTTAATGTAATCCTTGCCTTCGGGCTTTATGAATGCATCAGTCTTTTTTCATCTTTTCTGTCCCTTTAATGTTGTCTTTAATTCGTAGATAGGTGCAAAGAGCCGAAACCCTAGTTGATCTTCTTAGGCGTATGGCCCCGAGACTTGGCCGAAGGTCGTCCTTTCAAAAGTCAGACGAAGGCCGGCCCTGCAATCACGTAATTTTTTCCAAGTGTTTTCCCTCTCGGCTCCAGCCGAAGGGTTTGTCAGACGCATGGATCTGGGACTTGGCCGAAGGTCGACCCTTTGATAGTCAGACAATCACCAAGCAATTCACCAAGTGTGCACACTCGGCACAAGCCGAAGGGTCTGTTAGATGCATGGATCTAGGTCTTCGCCGAAGGCCGACCCTTCGATAGTCAGACGATCACCAAGCAATTTACCAAGTGTGCACCCTCGGCTCCAGCCGAAGGGTCTATTAGGTGCCTGGATCTAGGACTTGGCCGAAGGTCGACCCTTCGATAGTCAGACAATCACCAAGCAATTCACCAAGTGTGCGCCCTCAGCTCCAGCCGAAGGGTCTGTTAGATGCATGGATCTAGGTCTTCACTGAAGGCCGACCCTTTGATCACGAAGCAATTTTTACCAAGTGTGCACCCTCGGCTCCAGCCGAAGGGTCTATTCCTTTGGTAAGTTCCTTCGACCCCGAGTCAGGTCTCAGGTCGACGGTGACCTTCGGTCAGGTCCGTTCGGCTTTGGTCGAACTCCCAACCGAAGGGGAGACTCGGCCGGGTCAGCCCAACCTTGTTTGTGCCTCTACCGAGGTGTGGACCTTCAGTCATCCGTTCAGCAGGGTTAAAGGTTATCAGCCTGGAGAATGTCTCAATTGCCGTAAACCAGCTCTCGTATTATCCATGAATAAAATCTTCCGGATTTTAAGATGAATTACAACTTAAAGGTTCATAAGGGCGATAATTGCAAAGAACTACAAACGGAAAAACTACAAACGACAAGAGTGCGTGCGTGCCCGCCACTTCACTACTGGTGGAATTTTCTTAAATTCTGAGAGTTCCACGATCGGGGTATCCTTCCTCCCCCCGTAGTCTCTAGGTGATAGGACCCTGGTCGTATTACCCTCGAGACTCTGTAGGGACCTTCCCAGTTTGGATCTAGCTTCCCTTGATGTCTTGGGTCCGACACTTCCGCCCTTCTCAGGACAAGGTCGCCCTGCCTGAACTCGTTCTTCCGAACTTTGGTGTTGTAGTACCTCGCGACCCTCCGCTGGTAGGCGGTGATCCTTTCTTGCAAAGCTTCTCTGGTTTCTTCCAAGAGGTCTAGATTCGCCCGGAGCCCTCCGTCGTTTTCGTCTTCGTTGTAGTACCGAATCCGATGGGTAATGGCCTCTATCTCTACTGGGAGTACAGCTTCAATGCCGTATGTTAACATGAAGGGTGTTTCTCCGGTAGCTAACCTCTCAGTAGTGCGGTAAGCCCAGAGAATGTGGTGCAACTCGTCTGCCCATAGTCCTTTGGCATCATCTAGCCTCTTTTTTATCCCTTGGAGTAGCGTATGGTTGGTTACTTCTGTTTGCCCGTTGGTCGACGGATACCCGACGAAGGTTTTCCTGTGGTTGATGCCGAGGGCTTCACAGAACGCGTCGAAGGTTGGATTGGCAAACTGAGTTCCATTGTCCGTAACCACAACCTGGGGGATTCCAAATCTTTATACTACCGCCCTTTGGAAGAAGTCCCTTATGTTCTTTTCGGTTATCGTCGCTAGGGCTTCGGCTTCCGCCCATTTCGTGAAGTAGTCGACTGCCACCACGGCAAACTTCCTTTGTCTCGTGGCCAGGGGGAACGGGCCTAGGATGTCCATCCCCCACATGGCGAACGGCACTGGGCTAGATAAGGACGAGAGCTCGGTAGAATGTAGCCTAGGCACCGGGGCGAACATCTGGCACTTGACACATTTCCTGACCAGTGATTCTGCATCCTTCCTCATTGTCGGCCAGTACAGGCCCTGCCTTAGTACTTTATGCGCCAGGGTCCGGGCTCCAAGGTGTTGGCCACATATCCCTTCATGCACTTCCCGAAGCGCGTACTCGCCATCGGAAGAATCCAGGCACTTGAGGTATGGCAAGATGAACCCTATCTTGTATAGCATATCGTCCTTCAGGAAGAAGCGCGCTGACCTCATTCTTACTTTTCTTGCTTCGTCCCTATTCTCTGGGAGCTTTCCCTCCTTGAGGTATTCTGTTATGGCGTCCATCCAGCTTTGGCTATTTTCACCTACGGGTAATACCTCGTGGGGTTTTTCGATGCTTGGCTGCGGTAGTATTTCAAAATACACCGCTCGTCCAAGTTCTGCGAAGTCGGAAGTGGCCAGCTGTGATAGTGCGTCTGCGTTAGCATTCTCTTCTCGTGACACCTGCTTTACCTCAAATTCCTTGAAAGCTGCTGACCTGTCTCGCACAGTGTTCAAGTATTCGGCCATCCCCTGCTCTTTGGCCTCGTATTCACCATTCACTTGCCGCACCACGAGTTGGGAGTCACTATGCACTACTAGTTCCTTCACCATCAAAGCCCGAGCCAGATTAATTTCGACTATTATCGCTTCGTATTCCGCTTCGTTGTTGGAGGCATCGAAGTCGAACCATAGGGCGTATTCTACTTTGAAACCCTCGGGGCTTACCAACACGATTCCTGCACCGCTTCCATCGCTGTTGGAAGCCCCATCCACGTACAGTGTCCAAGCCTCATCTCCCCGTTCCTCGACAGATTCCTACGGGTCATCGGGGATCGTCATCTCCGCTATGAAGTCTGCGAGGGCCTGTGCTTTAATTACGGTTCTCGGCTTGTACTGGATGTCGAACTCTCCCAACTCTATGGCCCAATTTACCAGGCGACCGGACATATCTGGTCGCTGCAGTATTTTCTTCAGGGGCTGGTCAATGAGTACGCATACCGTATGTGACTGAAAATATGGTCTCAGCTTTCTTGCCGTCATCACAAGGACGTACGCTACTTTCTCCGCCTTTCGGTATCTTGTCTCAGCATCTAGAAGGGTTCGGCTGACGTAGTATATTGGCCGTTGTTGCCTTCCTTCCTCTTTCGTCAGTACGGCGCTTACAGCAACTGCCGATACAGCAAGGTACAGCTGCAAGGCATCCTCGGTGTTCGGCTTTGTCAGCAGCGGGGGTGCGACCAAGTATTCCTTCAATTGTTCGAAAGACTTTTCGCACTCCTCCGTCCACTCGAACTTTTTGGTCCCTTTCAGCGCTTTAAAGAAGGGGAGGCATCTATCTGCAGACCGAGACATGAATCTTCCGAGGGCGGCGATCCGACTCGTCAGCTCCTGGACTTGCTTCACGTTCTGGGGTGACCTCATGTCCCAAATGGCTTGTATTTTGACTGGGTTGGCTTCAATTCCTCTCTTCGAGACGATGAAGCCGAGGAACTTTCCCAAGGCTACTCCGAAGGCACATTTTGCCGGGTTCAGCTTCATGCCGTACCGTCGCAGCACCTGGAACGCCTCTTCCAAGTCTTGGATGTGTCTTTCCGCCTTCAGGCTTTTCACGAGCATGTCGTCCATATATACTTCCATGGTTTTGCCGATCATCCCTTTGAAAATTTTATTCACCAACCTTTGATAGGTGGCCCCTGCGTTCTTTAGTCCGAAAGGCATGACCTCATAGCAGTACAGCCCACCCTTGGTTATGAAGGATGTTTTCGGGACATCGGCCTCGGACATTTTGATTTGGTTGTACCCCGAGTATGCATCCATGAAACTCAGCGCCTCGTATCCCGCCGTGGCGTCGATGAGGAGGTCTATCTTCGGCAGGGGGTATACGTCCTTCTGGCAGGCCTTATTCAGGTCGGTGAAGTCGATGCAAATCCTCCACTTCCCATTGGCCTTCGGGACCATTACCACGTTAGATATCCACTCCGGGTACTGGATCTCTTGGATGAACTGGGCCTTCAGTAACTTTTCCACTTCCTCATCTATCTTCTTCTGTCTTTCGGGGGCAAACGTCCTCTTCTTCTGCTGCGCCGGCTTCTTCATTGGGCTAACATTCAGATGATGTTCTATCACCTCTCGATCTATCCCGGGCATGTCCGACGCCGACCAGGCGAATACATCAGCGTTGTTCCGTAGGAATGAGACGAGTCTTTCTCGCTGCAACCTTGGCATGGTAGCCCCAATCTGGAATTGTCGGGTGCCATCCCCTTCTTCAGCTTCAACTTGCACCAAATCTTCGGCCGGCTCCCCCCGTTGATAACTGACATCATCACGTAGATCCTCTATCGGGAGAGCCTCGCCCGCCTTTTCTTTTCCCCATAGAGTAGTGGCGTAACACCTCCGGGATGTCTCCTGATCGCCCCGACACTCCCTGACACCATTCTTGGTAGGGAACTTCATTTTGAGATGGGGGGTGGAGACGACGGCCTTTAACAGGTTCAACCCGACCCTTCCTAGTATGACATTATACGCCGATGTAATGCTCACCACCAGGAAGTTGATCATGATCGTCGCCTGGCGATCTCTGGTGCCAGCTCTAACCGGCAACTCAATCGACCCTTCCACCTTCACCGGGACGCTGGAGAATCCCTGCAGCAGGTGTTCGACCTTCTTTAATTTTCCCTCGTCGAGGCCCATCTTCCGGAAAGCTTCGAGGAACAGGATATTAGCTGAACTGCCGTTATCCACTAAGATCCTCTTCACTTTGCAATCCGCTATGGTCATGGTGATGACCAAGGCATCGTCATGCGTGGTTTGTACCCCTTCCAGATCATCATCTAAGAAGGAGATAACCGTCCCCGTCTTCGCCTTCTTGTTCGGCCATTCTACCATATGTACGCTCCTCGTGTAGGCCTTCGCCTTCCTGGCAGAGACCGAACTCTCTCCAGCGGCCGGGCCTCCACAGATGGTCGCTATAATTCTAGTCAGGCTCTTATTCTCCTCTCGAGGGCGACGGTCAGCTTCCTCGGGTGTCTGGTTCCTTCGCTGTTCTTGATTGCCTCTGCGGGCGAGCCCCCTTCTCTCATAACGACCTCCGCCATCTCTCCGACGGTTATCCCTCCGGCCGTTACCATCTGGGGCCGCCTCCTTCTCCTGGTCTACAAATCTTCCCAGGTATCCCCTTCTGATCATTCCTTCTATCTCCCCCTTGAGATGTCAACAGTCCTCGGTATCGTGGCCATGGTCTCTGTGGAAGTGGCAATATCTGTCCACATTGCGTCTTTCGGGGTGTCGCCCCATCTTTCCTGGCCACTTCATGGCTCTGGCATCTAGGGAATCTTTTATCTGCATTAATACCTCTGTTCGCCTTCGGTTCAGGGGTGCGTACCTCTCAAACTTCCTTGGTGGACTGGGGGCCCGACTGCGCTCGAACTTTCGTCTTTTTCCTTCTTCGACGGGTTTATCATCAACCCTTGAGGGCCTCTTCCTCGTCGCCTTCCTTTCGGCTTCTTCATCGGCCTGGAGGGTTTCTTCCATCTGGATGTACTTATCGCATCGTGCCCTCAGCTCGGTCAGGTCCCTAGGTGTATGCTTCGCTAGGGACCTCTTCAACTCCTTGTCCTTGACGCCTCCTAGCAGGGCCGTGAACTCCTCCTTTGGGTCTAGGCCCCTGATTGTGATCTTTTCTTATTGGAATCTCTTCATGTAGTTCCACAGCGATTCCCCTTCTTGCTGTTTGATGTTGGTTAGGTTCAACGTAGTCTGCTGGAGGGGCTGGCTACTAGAGAATCCCTTCATGAAGAAGTAACTCAGGTCGCTGAAGCTGTGGATCGACTTCGTCGGCAGTCGGTTGTACCACAACCTCGCCGCCCCCTTGAACGTAAATGGAAGGGCACGACACATAATATTTTTCGAGACTCGATGGAATTGCATGGCAACCTTAAAGCCTTCCAGGTGATCGACGGGGTCCCCTGACCCGTCATAAGTGTCATACTTGGGCAGACGAAAACCGACCGGGAGAGGGTCCCTCATGACTTCGTCAGCTAAGGCCGTGTCATTGGTGAGGTCGGGCTCTCGGTTTCCCATCTGGTTTTCTGCCACCTTTCTGATCTCGTCCTTCAGGTCTAGGATCATCCTCTTTAATCCCGAGTCCTCGGACCTCTATCTGTCTCCTTGGTGCGGATCCCCATGTGGGTCTCTGGCGGCGCGTCACGTCCTACTTCGGGGCGCGGGACTCTCCCTTGCTCGGCTTCGAGGGTCATGAACGGCCCTTGTCGATCCCGTACTGCTTCGGTCTTCATCTCGAGCTCTCTCAAACTGGACGTGGGGACCTGGGGGTGCTTCGTCGGTCCTGTGGGAGACAGCTTTGGAGACCTCCCTCATAGTCTCGGCCATCCGGTTATATTTGTCCTGGAGGTCTTCGAACTGCTGCCTCGTCACGTACACCTGGGCTGCAGGAGGCTGATGGTCACTGCCTTCACGTACTGAATATCCAGCCGAACGCTAGTATCTGACGGACACTTCCCGGTCGTCATGGCCCCTTTCTTGTCCTATCTCCACCGAGGGAGGAAGCTCCCCTGAAGGTTCTTCCCCCATGTCTATGTTGGACGTCGCTCTTGTCCTCTTTCAGTTGTAGGTTCTCCCCACCATTACCGTCGTTCCCACAGACGGCGCCAATCTGTTGCTGCCAAAAAACCCCGCTAGTCAAACCTACACAAACACAGACGACGGAGGCCCGGAGCTTTGTCCGGGGTTAGTCCTCCGACGGTCAAGTCAGGGTCGGCCGCACAGTTCAATAAGGGAGCAATGATGAGGGTATCAGAACTTACCTCTCCCTTTCTTCCGTGCCTTCTTATATAGCTCTTAGGGTTTAGGGTTTTTCTCTTTCTCCGGAGGAGTCCTCCTCGAGTCTACCTTCTTCCCTCTTAGAGTCCCACTCGAATACGTCCACCCTTCTGGGGGGAATATTCCCTTCATGTAGTCGACGTGATCCCGCGTGATTTTGCGAGTGTGCCTCAGTGATTGAGCGTGCTTAAGCGTGAGTGGTTTCTTGGAACCTTCGTCTGGCGGAGGACATGTGTCTCAGAGGCGACACGTGTCATTGCCCCCCACCGAGAGGTCAATTTGGCTATATCAAGAATCATCTCCATTTCTCTCCTAAAACCCCAAATCTGGAACTCCAATCCCAAAATCTACCTTTCCTCTCTCAAATCCCTAATGAAAACTGAGAAGAACCTCCCAAATCTCTCCCAAAAAGCTCCGAAAATGTTTTATCTCTTGTTGAAACTTCTTTTCCTCTTCCTGAAATCTCTTTTATATAGAAGCTAGGAGCTTCAAATCTATTGCAACAAACCAAGAGCCTTCTAGTTTTGATTCTCCCACTTGCAAGAGGTTGAAGAAGGATGGTTGCTGTTACACCTTTTTCTTCCTCCCTTCTCAGTCAAAATCCCAAAGATAAATGCCCTAAAAATGAAAAGTTCAAAATGTCCCTCCCTCTTTGGCTTTCTCTCTTTCTTGTGCTTTCTCTCTTTTTCACATTTTTTTTTTTTTTATCTTCTTTTTCTCTCCCCCATTCCAACGTTGAAAGTCCCTTTTTTTTTTATTATTATTATTATTTTTTTATATTTCTTGTTCTTCTCTTTTCTTTTGTTTTCTTTTCTGTTTTTCTTTTCTGTTCTCCTTCTCTCTTCAACGTGAAGCCCCTCTCTATTTTACTATTTCTTTTGGAGAGGGTTGGACATGCTAATAGGTTACTCAGGAATTAAGCATGTTATCAATTGTTGATCGTTAGATTTCGTCAAATTGATTTAAACCATTAGATTTTTCTTTATTTTAATCTAAAATACTTTCAACTAGTATGGTATTTTTGCAAAGAGGGATCTGACTCACGCCTTTCTTCTTCCAAATCTGGTCTGCAATTCTCGGTAACTCATCTCCTGCTCAGGCCTTTCTCTCCCTCTTACTCATTTCTTCTTTTCTGGATAGAGTCAAGGAAGTCTCATTAATTTATCCAAGCCATGGCTGCTTGTTCCTAAAAGCAACACCGGAGATATCAAGCAAACTAAAAATATCATGACAAGATAAGCCCCCGGTAGTTATCAGAGCGCAATCAGAAATGCTTGATTTAACCATCTGAAGAGGTCAACTAATCTTCTTCTCTTTCAGGGGGAAGACCACATGGCAACAACACTTTCTGCATAAAATTGTAACGTTCTTTTCCTATGGATTCATTTTCTGCAATGGCAAAGTATGCTAGTATGGGGTAGTGGCCAACATAGGAAGCATAGCTGTCACGCTGGATATTCACCGCCCATTCAAATTGATTAAAGTCAGCATGTCCAGTGCCAACATATTTAGCTTGGAGATGCTCAAGCTAGGAATTAATGTTAAACCAATCACTCTGACTGCATATCTACCAATCATATAATAATCTGCTACCTGTTTTCCGTGAAATTCCTAATTCATCGCTGCTGCTCTCCTACCAGAGTTCTTGCAAAAGAAGGATGTAGTGGGCAACCACTACCTCCCTCATTTCTTCTTTTTTCTTCTTCTTCTTCCCCCTTTTCCAAACCTGGTCTCCAACTCTGGGTGACCAATCCTCTGCTCACGCCTTTCTCTCCCTCTTCCTCATTTCTTCTTTCTTCTTCTTCTTCTTCTTCTTCTTCTTCTTCTTCTTCTTCTTCTTCTTCTTCTTCTTCTTCTTCTTCTTCAAACCTGGTATGCAATTACCTAATACCTTGGCTCAGTGAATTATCATCAAGCTAGAGACCAGCACACAAGCAAGCAGTAAACTCATTAATTCAAGGCAGAAATTCAAATACTGCATATTCTGCACATCATATGGCTCATAAGGCTGAAAACAAGTGACCGCATGCAATAGCAGTGGGAGAGACGAAAGAGAGAGAGAGAACCTAAAACGATCTCCAACGAAAATTAAAAAAGGGAGAGACGTTAGCAGTAGTAGAGAGAGACGTAGCTTCTCCCACCGGATCAATATATAGCAGCAGCAGAGAGAGATGTTAACTTTAGAAGCAGAAATAACAAAAAAGGGAAAGTGAAGGAGAGAGAGAGAGAGAGAAAATGAGTTTTATCAGGTAAAGTTGTATTTTGTCAAGTCAGATGTCAGGTATTTAGGTTGTATGTACTTCTTGAAAAAAATGGTTTTTCATATATGTTATAAAATGATGATTACATATTTATACCTATACACAATTGCTGACTGGACTCTTAACTCTCTATCCTAACCATGTGATAACAGGTAGTTGATTATGAATTTGTTACATGGGTCTTGATATAGTGTATCACAGTGTTAAGTAGTATGCTACGGTGGCTTGTCCCTAATAAATAGTATATTTTATCAATGGTGTAGATTTAAACCTTCTAATCTAATGGTCAATAAATGTTAGCACACCTTCTTCCTAGGTGACCCGCTAGCATTCCCAGCCGTTTCCCTATTTTTTTTTTTTTTTGTTTTGCTTAGTTTTCTCATTTTTCTTCTCTCTCTCTCTCACACACACACACATGTGAGGGATTGAGAGTGGGTCTCCCCTTTTTTTTGTTCACTATGGGTGGGCCTCCCTCTCTCTTTCTTATGTGAGATTGAGAGTGGGTCCCACTTTTTTATTTATATATTTTATTATTTTTATGTGAAGGGTTGAGATGTATTTTTTATCAATTAATTTTTGGTGCACAGTCGGGTCAAAATTTGGTGCCTACATCAAGCATTTAGAAACAACAAAGGGTTATCAAGGTCTCTTTTCTTGCAATCGATCTTTTATAAGAAAGGGATTGAAAAAAAAAAAAAAAATGGACAAAATGTTATCGTATCCATTAATGCTTCTTTGGTAGGAACTCTGTTCCTTGCATATGCAATGATCGGTATCCTACTCCTCTAGTGAGAAAAATTGTAAAATTGAAAAAAAAATAAAAAAAAAAAAAAAAAAAAAAAAAAAAAAGAAGCAACAAGAAGAAATTATGGAAATATATTTTCAATATGGAATGTACATTATTCAAGCAATAGAGAATTTGAATCCAAATATATATTACATTGGAATTAGAACTTATGGGAGTGTTTCCAAAGCAGTGCTACCTACCGGCCATATCATAGACTTGAAAAAGTTCCATCCATTGGAAGGCGAGGAAAAAGTTAATTAAGAAAGCTTTAGGAATGAGACATGCATACTAACATAAATAAGGCATTGAAACATTGTCAAACTGTACGAGTTCTGCTCCCATCCACAATGTATGTTTCTTGTTTATGAGTATATGGAAAAAGGAATCTTAGCATGTATCTTGACCAATCAAGTAAAGGCGGTAGAGTTGGATTGGCTGAAAGGAGTAAATGTCATCAAAAGTGTGGCCAATGCTTTGTCTTACTTGCGTCATGATTGTATTCCACCAATAACTCATCAGGATATTTCAAGCAAAAATATATTGCTAGATTTGGAACTTGAGGCTCGGGTATCCAATTTTGAATTACAAGACTATTAAAGCCAGACTCACTAATTGGACGTCACTTGAAGGAACTCATGGGTATATTGCTCCAGGTAAGTAAATTTTTTCCCTGCTATATACTGTTTTTTATTGTTGTTTAAGATTTCTTTATTTTCACTTCAATATTTAAGACCTAGGACTTTTTTTGCTCGATTGTGCTATTGAATTATTATATTTTGAAAGAAAAAAAAAAATCTTATCCGAACTTTAAGAGATTTAGCACACAATCATAAAAAATTTGATAAAAAAAAATGTTTTAGTTTCTTTTAATTTCAATCAGTTTAAGTAATAGGATGGATATTTACATGTCCTATTGTTATGATATTTATATGTTGCATAATAAATTCTTAAATTTTCCATCAGTAAATGCCCTTTAGATTATTTTTTTTTTTAATTTAAGCTAATGCATATATAAATTAGGATGTATATAAAAATATTTTATTTAAATTGAGTAATTCAATAATGAATTTAAATAATATTGTAAATTTCTTATATCCCCTTTGATTTCTTGGTTGCCATAAAGAATCTAGGCAAAACATTATTGTAAATAAACAAAAGGAATTTCAAAATCCCAAAGGCAACTGAATTGGAAAGGGACCTTCGCCTCAAGAAGCATATGGTTGTGAGTTTGACTCCTCTTACCTCCTTGGGGCCACTTACATGGGGGTGTTTAGTATTCTTTACTGCTTTCAGTGAAAGTTGAATGGTTCTCATTTAATCCCGGTATGGCCTGGTCCATGCGGTTGCGGGATCAATATGGGCCTACCAGACTAGTCAGGTTGAAGGCCTGGATATCCATCATCAGAAAAAAAAAATAATAATAATAAAATAAAATAAAGGAATATCAGAAGTATAAAAGGGGAAAAAATAAAAATAGGAGATTGAAATTACTCGTTTGGAGTGAAAAAATAAGCACAACTATATTCGTAAGTTACCCTTTTATGTTGTGGTAAATTATTTGCTTTTTCCAAATTCGTATATAGAAGTAAGAATCCCTAGCACTTCTGCGCTTTCCTATGGAATTAGAAACAAGTTACAATAGCTACAATTCTTTTTCAATGCCCAATGTTGTAGGACTCTAGGCCAACCCTACAGAATTTTATTAATTAAGTCAAGTACATATGGTTGTTGCACCACACCTTACCCTCCTTTCAATCCCAAAATAACCTTAGGCCACCCTTAATTTTGAATTTATTTAAACAAAGTGCAAAAATGAAAATATATTTGGTTAGTTGGTAGAGGGCACATGCAGCCTATCCACAGACCTAAAAACAGCCCCTCAGATTTTATTTTTTATTTTTATTTTGGGGGGTGAGGGGGTTTATGTAGAGTTCTTGATAATCTCTACTCAAAGGATCTCTACCATATTGGCCCAACATGAGTTTAATGTTTATTTTTTATTTTCTACCATTAAACCAAACTTGGCAAAATTGATATATCATTTTGATATGCTTTATAATTGACAAGTTTAACACATGTAAGCTAAAGTTATTATGAGTAGACAGTGATGTAGACAACATGTCCTCAAAATTGTTAGCACCGACTAAAAGGACCAGAACTAGGTGGCCCAATCTTGATGATTATTCAAGCAAACCCTATTTCTACCATATGGCATGTTAAATGGGGATGTAATATTTGTGGACAAGAGGAATAGGTTCCCCCTCCCCCCTTCCTATTTGGAATTGTATTTTGACACATGGCCAAATTTATCTACTAATATGAATAGTATATAAACAATTTTTACTTATACAAAATATGTATAGATAGGGTGCTAGTGTCAAAAGCCACAATACTCACTAGTAATGAAGAAATATTGGCCACAAGTTTCCTCTAAAACCATACAGAAATTTAATTATTCACATCAGCCACCATTTTTTATCCAAGTGTCCTATTGGATGGGACACAAATTTGTGGAGAGGTAGCCCAAGGTCTCATGTTCACATGTGAAGTTTAATCTCAAGGAGTCTGCCAGTGGATAAAGGGTAAATTATTGAATTTGAGCTTTAAAATTGACACCTGATGAGTCGAGTCCATACCTTTTTCTATAGTATCCATTGTTTGGAATATATTGTAGTTTCTTGTTTCTATTTTAAAACTATTTAATGTCTTATTTATACACTTTCACTAAGCCTTTTGTTTTCTTCCCTTGTAGAGCTTGCCTACACTATGGCTATAACTAGAAATGTGATGTATATAATTTTAGAGTACTAGCACTAGAAACAACAATGGGAAGGCATCCAAGGGAAGTCATCTCATCTTTAATGTCATTAGTTGGCCAAAAGATGCAATGCATCCTTCTTTTTCGAAAACATTTGTAATTATGATTTCTCTATTTTAAAATGTACACTTAGCAATGATAGTTATCTGATTTTAATTTTACCAAATGAGGTTTTTCTATTGTCAATTCAAGTCACATTGATCCCTTTCTTATTTTGGAACTTAAAAGTGGCTGTTGAAGTTGAACGAAGCCACAAAGGCTGCTCTTTTGTTTCACTCATCTTGCATTGACAATTGATTCCAAGGGGTTCCCTTATCACCTCCTCAATTATGTGGTAACATTCTACAACTTTTTTTTTGTAGTGACATAAAGACTCAAATTCTGGTTTATGTGATATTGTTACAAAGTGAGGAAATTTTCTGCTATCTGATATTCCCTTTGTATCCACAAAATGATGCATCAAATAACCCTGATCCAACATTTTGCATGAAACTAAATTACAATTAAAGACGATAAAATGCCAAATAAGTTGGGATCCATACTGGTTCTTTTACTTCTCAATATATGATTTTTGCAGTAGATATTTCTTGGACAAATGGTGTTCATCATTGTTGTTGCAGAGATTTCTGAGGTATCAGTACTTCCATTGCTACAAAATGTTTTAATTGTCCTTCTCTGTTACATTGATTTTTCTTGTTCATAATATGTTCAAAGTCTATAATTTAAAGGCTTAAAGGTAGTAGTGCTTAAGCGTTGCCAATATATAAACATCCTAGTTAATCTGAACTGTTAATCTTCTCCTACATAATCTAAGCCGTCCATTGCTTTGAACTGATTACTGATTGTTTCGATGGACAAGGTTTTCGCTTTTGACGGTGCAAGTGAAAAAAAAAAAAAGAAAAAAAGAAAAAAAGAAAATAAGGAAGAGGGAAATTGTAGTGTTTAACAATTTCAAGTCTCTCTAAAGCCATCATCCGCCATGAAAAAAGAGAGCTTAAAGAAGCTCTTTAGAGTTCTGGAGTATCTGTTGCTTTGTTCTGTGTTTTTCAAGGGTTTTTTACGTTTTAGGGAATGCCCTTCGTCTACATGTTTTTGGAGTGGAGGTCAAGAAGATATTCTATTAACTTCTGTTGGATTGAAGGAGCAAATATCAAGTTTTGATGGAGGAAATTTTTTTCTTAGCTCAAAGATGGGTCTTCATCTACTTGTTTTTGCACTTTAGGGTTTTTGTTTATTTGTTTTCTATTTGTGGTAGTTATGGATGTCAATTCAGCTGCTAGGGATTGAAATAAGTTGTGTTTAATCGCTTGGCAACGGCACAGTGCAGTCTGTGCCTACTTAACCCCAGGAAATCAGTTTACACTCGCAGGCTAGGAAGTATAACAAGAACCCGTGCCCCTTCCTTCATAGAAAATTTTCACCACCATCGAGCATCGACGGGATCGCTTCGAAGCTTTCTTACAGGCCTGCCAATGACTAGAGTTTCAGTGGTCCTTCTTCCATGCCACGTAGATCTAACCCTAACATGTAGGGGGCCGGGCGTTTAACTCCATGGGCTGGAATCATGGTACTGATGCACCTAGATTAGCTAGGGTTTCTACAAATGAAGGAGAAGAAGAAACCGACTGTGTCTATAACAACCACTAATGAAGGCATTAGATCAATTGAAGGTTTAGATTAATTATAAGATCAACAGTTCATGTTAAATGTGGTGTTCAGAAGTTAACAACAACTACCTAGCGCAGTTGGTGAGCTGTGATGTGCAAAAAAACCCATGCTCACTAGGAGGTCTCGAGTTCGAGTCTCCTAGCTGTTACCTACCTACTTCCCTCCATACCTATCAAAAAAAAAAAAAACCACCTAAGCTCTGTATCAACCGTGTCCTAGGCGTTAAAATTGCTGTTAAGTGACTATTTTGTCATCAAATTCTATTTCCGATTCCACTTTGACACGCATAAACATATTATTGTTGACGTTCATGGCTTAGAAAGAAAAATAATGCCCCTTGCGCTTAGATGGGATATGGGCCTTGGATAAACCTCATCACTCAGAGAGAGTTCCACCGTGAGTCACTTGAATATGTCTCTCTCTCTCTCCACTATCTAAACTCAAAATCCTACACCAATTATTACCCCAAAAAAATAAAAGTATCGCAATTTAAACTCAAAATATATATATAATATCATCCTTTATGCTAAAACTCAAACTCCAGTTCTGTTATTTGTGCTGTCTCTGGTCCTGTTCGTCATCATCTCGCTCTTCTTCAATTGGGTATGATCAACGTTCTTGGGAGGATGAAGCGTTTTGAACAATTGCAGCAAGTGCTCGACGAAATGTCTAAGAGAGATGGTTGAATCACCGAGAGAACGTTTGCCATTATGGTGCACATATGCAGGGGCTCACAAAGTGGGAGAAGAGATCGACAATTTTTGCAGGAGGAAGGAGATTGGCCTCGAACTTGATTTTTCCAGACCCTTCGGATGTCGCTTTGTGGATACAAACATGTGGAAGCTACAGAGTTCCTCTTTCACTCCAAGCAGAAAGAATCCCCCCTCGATAGAAAAACCCTCAAACATAATTCTAAATGGGTTGTGCGCAAAGATTAAAGTATCGGTACCGGTCGTCGTATCAATCGGCCAAGATTAAAATACGTATCGGAAGGTATCGTATCGTATTGGAGATACGCTAAGATACGCTAAAGATACGCACATAAATGGATATGAAACATTTTTTTATACACTTTTGCATAAAAAAATAGTTAAAAAAAGTTATATATAACATTTATTATGCATAAACAGTAAATTGAGAGTATCGCACTAAGAATCCAAGGTTTGTAGTTGTCCCATAAATGTAAATCCTTGTTCCAAACCTTGATCTCCACTTTAGTTAAAGAGAAAAATGGTTGGCAGTAACTTTGGAACAAAAACACCTCAAAAAATTGTGTTTTTCTAAAAAATTACCCATTTTGGCCATTTTATGACTGTATCGGTACGTATCGGTGTGTATCGGTCGATACATATCGATACGCACCGATACATACTGATACATATCGATACATACCGAAACGTACATTTCACTTCAATTTTGAATTTTTCATAGAGTATCGGTACGTATCGGTGAGTATCGGTGTGTATCGGTGGTGTATCGTAAGATACGTATCGATACAAAAGGGTTTTAAAAATTTCACGTATCGTATCGGTCAGTATCGTTTCAGTAAGGATCGATATGGATATGTATCGGCCGATACAGTACGATACGGACCTATACTTTAAACCATGGTTGTGCGTTTTGGGGAGGTTATGTGAAACCTAGAGCTGAACGGTGCCGCAGAGGCTAAGTTGAAGACGGATACAATAGTGAGAGGGAGCTTGGGTTGGAACGAGTGTGAGATGAGAGAGAACAAAAGGGGTTGTCTAAAGGGATGGGGGTATTTTGGAATTGAAAAAAAAAAGAGTCACTTAACAGCAATTTTAACGCCTAGGACACGGTTGATAGAATCTTGTGCTATGGGGGGAGGAGAGTGAATTATTTCAAAAACCATGGGAAAACTTGATATTTTCCCAAAGTTCAGGGAGGGGAGTGATAATTCCTAAAAACAAAAAAAAAACACTTAAGGGTTGCTACCACTCACCCATAATTTAATCTCATAGTCATTTTTCTTTTTCCTCTTTACACTTTGTCATCACAGTGTTTCCCTTGATTTCCTTCAGAGTGAAATTATAGCAAAGATTGAAGCCAAGGCATCTCTGTTGAGACACATAAATGAAAAACCGAATATAATAGTTTATTTGGTTCAAATTGCAACAAATTATGACTGTTGCTTATTCCGATATATGTTAAAATTTAGTATTATCCTGATGAATAGTCATTTGGTTCTTTGCAATGATGAAATTCATGCAATGTCATTCCTTGGCACTAGGGCAGTCCTTGGTATTTATTTCACTTGGTTGAACCATCTCATGCTCAAATAGTCCAGAAATTGGAATAGCATGCCATGGGTGGATTCATTAGCCATAGTTTTGCTTTGCTGTTTGGAGGGATTTTTGTTGGTTCAATGTATTTTATCGTGTTTTACTCGAAATTGATTTCTTGGAAGAATGATTTAGTACATTTTTGTGGTGTACCAGAAGTTTGTTGCTTCTATACACAGCAGGTCTATTCCATGGGATTTTCAGCAACTATGGAGTCATTTTTTCTCAGTTAGATGAGATCACGTGCAGGATAACTCAATGCGGAAGAGGAGGAATTCAGGTCATATTTCTCTGTTGATTAAATATGACATGCAGAATGCAAAACTGAATGACTGGTGTGGTGAGATTGGTTGGAGACCTGAATTGTTGTAGAAGTTTGGGGCTGGAAGCTAGACCGAGCATTTCGAGGTTCATTTTTGAGATTTTTTGGTGTAGGCTTTCTATGGGGTGGTGAAAACTTAACGTGGACGACTGTTCACTGAGGAATCCAGATCGAGAAGGTGTTGGTGATGTGTTGAGAAATTGTAGGGGTGAAAGTAGTTAGTTTCATTTTGGGTATATGTACTAATTATTTGGCTGAGTTTGCTGGCTGTTTGATGGGATTGATCAAGCCAAGACCAAGAGGTGGAGGCCCAGTGGATTGAAATTGATTCAACAGCAGTGGTGGTGGCGATCCAAACAAAAGCAGTTCCTTGGTGTGCCTTGCAACATTGGAATGCTGTCCAACCGTACCTTACAAGCATAAACTAGAAGATTTCTCATTGTTTTAGGGAAGCAAGCTTGATTGCTGACTATTTAGCAAAGAATGCAGCAAAGACAGGGACGTCAAGCCATAGTTGCAACTTTCCCAGCCATATATGGGAGGAGATTCGCCATGATGCGGGATCTCGACCCCATTATAGATTTTTCTGAAGGCTTTTCTTAGTATCCTACTGATGGCAATGCCGAAGGTGGGATCTCTTGATCTTGCCAATTTTTTGAGTTCTCTGTTTGTATATTCTTTTTCATTATTCTTTTAATAAAATTGGATATCTAGAAAAAAAAAAAAAAAAAGAATTGCACAGCGGAAGTTTTGGCTTAGAGGGGAGCAATGTCACTAGTGTCTGTTTTTCAACCTAACTCTCCATATTTTCTTTCTTTTGAAGTTAATTGGGATGCCCAATAGAGGACTAGATACAGGTTCATGTAGGCCAATTTTATTTATGTTGGTTTAGAGAGTCTACTGAAACTATGCTGAAGGTGAATTTCAATCCAAATTTAATTTCTCCTTCACCCTATTGATGGCTATGTTGAAAGTCAGGTGGTAGGAAGCTTATGTATCTTTGCTTAGTTTGGTTATGCATGGACTATAATCTGGTACATTTTCACTTTTATTTTTCTTTAATATACTTTGCTGAACTTTGCAGCTCACAGGTTCAAAACTTGGAAACAACCTCTTCTGTGAAGCAAGGGATAAGCCTGCATACACACTTGCCCCTCCCAGACCTTGCAGTAGCAGGAGCCTCGTGCATCGGGTTGCTCTAAATACTTTGCTAAACTTTAGCAAAAAAAAGTAAAGTCATGTGCTCATCTCAGTGTGTCAAGTTGATAAGAGCTATGGCCTGAAGGTAAACCAGATGTTATAGAAGCCTGCTTCTTTGCTCTAGAAAGCGGAAATGGTATTTTGTACTCTTTAATGTTTTTCTTTTTGGTCCTTCTTACTCATTTCAATTTACTTGGACAGAGAACTGTAAGAATTAGGATAGTCATTTGTCATATAGAGGCGATTACTATCACTCTCTTATACTCACCCTTGTCCATGTCCTCGTCCTCCCTACCCCACACCCTCTCCTCCCATTCAAACCCCTACCTGATAGAAATGAAAAAATTATAACTAGTAAAATTTTGTGACTATTTTCGGGATCGAGTGACTGAAGTGGTGGACCTCACTGTCTGAATTTGCAATAGAAGATCGCAAAGCTTGACAAAGTTCTATTAAAAAACAGTGCAGGAGGCATTGTTTGGTTTTGGGTTGGAGTGCACGACCACCTGTTCAAAACAAAGTAGAGGAGGGTTGTTAATCCTCTCTCTCTCTCTTTTTTTTGTAAATTTTTTTACTGTAAACACGATCTATATCTCAACCTAAAGAAACTAGGATGTTCTACGATTAGCTATATACAACGGCTAACATGCCAGAGCAAGGTGGGAAAAAGGCTTGCCTTCACCCTTGGCGAGAGTAAGCATGCGTCAGAATCAAGCTGAAAAATTACAGCACTCACGTTAGTGCAACGGTGCTCTATGATCTGCTTTACTCCGCCTAAGTGCTTGCTGTAGTTGCTAAAGGTGAGAAGCCATGTATTAAAGAATGCATCTTTAGGGCAAACTAATAATACAAAGCTTTCTCAAGATTATAAACCTAATTCTCTCTCTAACGCATTATTTACTCTTCCATATTGTCTCTAGTGTTTAACATTTGCGATTTCTGGCTGATCCATATCCTCCATGACTTGTGAGCTGTGCAGAGTAGTCTCTATTCATGTTTGAAACCAAAAAATGGGAAACCCCAATAAAGTACAATACAGAGAAGTGAGGCATGCCCTTTTAATGGACTAGGTAGGATTGCCGTTCCTCTGCTGATTCTAATCACTGCTTGTAAGAGTAGACATGGTCATTGTTGGCCAAAATGTGAAGTTTTTGTAAGCTTCATTGTTCAAAGCTTCTTTGAGGCCATTTGTTGGCATAATATTAACAACAAATGTAACCCTGAGTTGGGAAAAGAATTAGGGCTGGGCTGACCTTAGTCAAGTTTATGGACCTTATTTCTATTTAAAATGAGGGAGAATGATGCTACTCACTTTTGTTCTCATGCTCAAACACATGGGGAAGTGGAAGTGGAGGTGGGGCAGGTCATCATGACCATCTTTTGACAGCCGACTTCCACTTCCCTATGTGTTTGTGCGTGGGGTACACAAATAGTTAGCGTTTTTCTCTAGATTAAAATGAATAGAAAATATGAACTTAAAATAGTAAAAACACATTCCAATTCATAAAACAATTAAAAAAATTATTTTGGTATATAAAACACGTAAAACTTTCCTCTTCTCTTGGGAGAGAAAATAAGAAATCTTTGCAACTTCAATCATATCCATTCATTATACTTGTGCCTATTAAACAGGCTAAACAACAAGTTACAACCGTACACTGCACAATCCCACTCCACACTCCACACTCCACGTAATTCTAGCTCCTATAACTTCTATCCACTTCCCATAACCTTAGATATTTAGTTATATAACTACCAAACACTCCACCGTGGCAATAACTCCTACCCCCATACAAATGCAATAACAATAATAAACAATCCAATAATAATAATAATAATAATAATAATAATAAGGGTAATTTACAACACCACCCCTAGCGAATGCCACTATTAGAGAGACATCCCCTACATAATACCAAATTATGCTTGTACCCCCTACTGTCAGTCTCTTTTAAGTGAGGATATGAATTGATATTTTTAGCCTTTTGTCTAAAACACATAAAGGGTATTTCCAAAAAAAATCTGAGAGTTATCCTTCTAAGATCATTCTTCAAATCAGGAACCCTTGATGGAGATGAAGATTCTGTAGGGATTTGCTCGACCATTTCTTCTCGGCATTGGATGGTATGAATAAACCAGAAAATAAACAGGGTAAGAAATTTGGCTTATATGGTTTAAATGGTCCTTTTGTCTTCTCTTATCCATGGAAGGAGCAAAAAAGGGGGGGGGGGGGGAAGGTGAAAAGGCTTTAACAATGATGAAACCTTGGATTTTGGGACTCCCTCTTCACGCTGGATGAAAAATACTCGATCAGAGAGAGAGAGAGAGAGAGAGATGGATTTGTTGCTTTATACTCATTTCCTAATTCCCTCCACTCGACCGATTAACAGATGATTAGGCTTTTACTTCCGGTTTCAGTGGAAGAGCTCTATTATGAATTGCTGGAATTGGGTTTCTACCAAGCCGTATCAATGCCTGCAATATCAATCTGATCTTATGCTCACAAAACCATCTCTATAAAACCCAGTAATTTTCGTTATGGAGTCTCTTTTAACCACTTTAGTTGCAGAAACAGTGTTTGTTGTCGTATCAAGACAGAAACCAAACTTTCAGCTCAAAGATTTTCCAGACTTGAGTAAAAAACGCTTAAAAAGCCAAATCTTCACAACATCAATCTCCCAAGTCGGAAACCAAAATTTCTACATATCTTCTCCTTCTACGTTAGTAGGTAAGTTGCACTTCCCTCCTTCAACTGTTTTAGACCCTTCCAAATTCTTGAAGAAACCTGTTGTAGAAGACGCCGGCGATGGCATGTCCTTGGCCTTACAAATGTTCTTTGATTTGGGGAAGAAGAAGAAGAACGATAAGGGTATACTTGGTAGCTTACATATTATGAGGGTATTTTGGTATTTTAAAAAAAAAAGTAGTCCATATGATGTTAGCATTTAAGGTATATTCCCTAACAGATACTGTCGGTAGGGGGTACGAGCGTAATTTGGTATTATGCAGGGTGTGTCTCTCTAATAGTGGAATTCTCTAGGGAAGAAGAAGAAGAAGAAGGAAGTTAGGTACGTAACAGCAGGTAGAACAGTCCTGATTCAATCCTCCCTTTCTTCCATTCCTTCTTATTTAAAGTCTTATTTTGCTTTTCCAAAAGTGATTTGCAGGAAACTTGACTCCAACTATTTACGATTCTGGAATGGAGACACGGGTAAGACGAAGAAATTGCATCTTATTGGATGGCACAAGATTTGCTTGCCTAAACATTTGGGGGGCCTCGGCCTTAGAGATTTCGAATCTCAAAATAACGCCCTCCTTAAACTGGGGTGGAGGTTGCTCACTAATGATGAGAGCTTGTGAGCTAAAACTCTACAGGCAAAATATTTTAATAAGTGCTCTATTTTTCATGAAAAAACTTTAAAGAAGGGGTCAATGTGTTGGAATAGCATTGTAAGTATCCTACGAATTTTGAAGAATATGGTTGTGTGTAAAATTGGAAATGGTAAGAATACTTTCTTTTGGACTAATCCCTAGATTCATAATCTTCATGCCCCTATCTCTGATTTTAACTTAACAATTCCCCCACAACTAGCTCTTCAAAATTAGTGATTTTCTTGAAGACAATTGTTGGAATTTTAGACTCATAAATTTTCTATCTTCCTACTTTCATAGCTACTAGTATTTTCCAAATCCCCATATCCCTCGATGAAGATAGATGGTGGTGCCATCTCTCTAAGGAGGGGTCTCTCCTAACTAATATAGCTGCCAATTTCTTAAGGAATGTTTTGCTAACAAGTTTTAATGGATGCTCAAACAGGTGTGTTTGCTCATCTCCATGCTCTTAATGGTGGTGCTTTTTTTGGAAAATCAATATCCATCCCAAGTTTAAGCTCTTCCTATGGAGATTAATCCACGATGGGATTGCTACCAAAGATAACCTGTTAAAAATGGATGGTTTTAGACCCTCAGTGTGGTTTCTGCAAAAGTAGTCATGAATCTTTGTGGCATGTTCTCTTGGACTATGAGTTTACCAAAAGGATCTGGGATGCCAGCCGTTTGGGCCTTAGAACAGACCGATTATCTGTCTCATCTTTTAAGTCTTTACTTATGTACTTTTTTAATTCTAATAAATTCCTAGAAATAAACTTATTTTCTTCTTTTCCACTTTCATGATTGTTTGTTGCTGCATTTGGAATCATAGAAACAAGGTTATCTTTAACTCTGAAAAACCAAACCCAAATGTCATTCTTAAAGATTATTTTTTGGATGACTAATGGTTTGGTTGATAAAAGGGATTAACAACAGGTATGCAATTCTACATCACCCTCTTCTCTCTCCCTCTCCTATCAGCATAGAACACTTGTTGTCATAAGCTTTGCTGATAGAACTAGTAATGTCTCTGGTTGCGTGGTAGCTTTTTTTAATAGGAACAAATGTGTCTTATTCAAGGCTAATTATTTGATGACAGGAGAAAGTGGTAAGGCCACAGCAAAAATGTTGCTTTTCAGGTTAGCTACATCACAGGAGAAGCAATGGCGAGTGGGAGAAATTTAGAGTAATGAGGATCTGTCCCATTTTTTGAATCTCTCATCTATTGCTTCCCTTATTTGTTGGACTTGGATAACTATACCTCTTAGACTAGGGGTAAGGGTGTCAATCGGTTAGGTTCCAAATGATGATATGGTGGACCATAACCGAACCGAGAATTGGTTCCATATTTAGATACTCAAACCGAATCAATTCGGTTCTATTCGGTTTCGGTTCAATTCAGTTCTGATATTTGGTTTTAATTCGGTTCTATACCTCAGTTTTAATTCGGTTATGAAAAACGATGCCACTTTTGAACCATGACTGTGATGGACCAAAGGCCATAATGGGCTCAAGTTACCGACTCAGTTCTCCAATGTTTGTCTTACACATTCCATCAATCATAAAGTCTCTTCAGCTAATCATTCAAAATCACCAATTAAATATAATAAAACCCATCAAAATCTGACCATAGCATAGTCAAATCATGTATCAGTTTACAATCTACCGAATAAAATTGCAAATGTCATTCTCAAGTAAGATCTAAGCTAGAATAAAAAAAAAATGCATAATAACATGTCCAACGCGCCCAGCATCCTCTAAGGGTCAAAAAATCCCTCCTAAGTCTTAGCGATAGTAGGGTTTTTTTTTTTTTCTTTTCATTTTTTGGTTTTAACTTTTAAGAGAAATTTGATTCGGTTTCGATTCCGGTTCCGAACCAATGGTTTTAACATCCTAAACCAAAACTAAACTGAACCGAATAGCAATACTCACATACCCAAACCAAATATGAACCAAATTTATTCGATCCAGTTCGGTCCAGTAAATTGGGCTCGGTTTTGGTTTTGGTATTCGATTTCGGTTTGAAACTGACACCCTTAATTAGGGGTGGAATGATTAAGAGATTTCATTTTTTGTCTCAAAGCACAAAATACTATGGTTTTGACTACTAAAGGGTTATCTAGAGAGGGTATGTGTAGGAAATGCTCTCTCATTACTTTTGACTTTTTGTATCTCCTAAATCATTGTAATATTGTTTTGGCAAAAGTTTTTCTGGTCGGCACTACAGCAAACAATATAGTTGGTCGGGACTAATCTCATCATTTTAAATGGAATCCAAATATTTCAACTGTCTGTTATAATACTTATCCAAGACTCAGGACATTGTTAGCAACATCTTCAAGACTCAAGACACCCAACCCTAGGTCAAGCATACCGTCTCCCGGCTTTCCATCATCTCAGCCATTGAGCGAAGACCAACTCCGGCTGTTAGACAGCTCTAGTAAGGCCCTGCATTATCTCTCTCCTTCTCGCATGGTACTCTTGGTCTCGCTCTTTGGTCTCTCGAATATCACCCCCGTTCTCTCTCTATCGGCATGTACCTGTTCCCTCTCTCTTGGTCCACCCTTTCTGATTCTCAGATAGATACAAAAGATATATTTTCCTTTTCCCTTGGAACCCACTCGTTCACATACTCAATCGAGACTATCAGAGCTTAGGTTCTTCTCCTCATTTTCCACCTTTTTCTTTTCCCTATGATAGTTTGCCCAAGGGTCTTTGTTCAAATCATATCAAACCTTCAAGTTTTTTGACCAAAGGGATAGATTTTTTATTTTTTATTTTTTCTGTACAAACAGAAGGGATAGATTGAAGGTTGTTTCAGAGGACAATTAAATTCTTTTAACAGTTTTAGTCATGTGACTAACAATGCTGGTGCTTCGAATTTCAAATAATGATCATCGAAACCGGAACAGAGAGTACCTTACCCATCCGTCAATCCAAATTATTCTAAATTTTACGTCTTCCGAACAATTCCTGATATTGAATTTGTCAACTAAATTTCAGACAAGTCCACAGGGGGTAGACGAAGATTTACACGATGGAGTCGCTGAAGGTTTGGACTTTATCTTCCCACTCCATTAAGCACTTAATCAACTTTGCTTCTGCAACAACCAGAAGAACCATATCACCCATGGCGGTCATCAGGTGTTGCTCTTCTACCTCTTCATCCACTGCTCGTAATAGGAGAAGGTCATCCTCTTCTTTTTTCTTCTTATTCTTTGTAGAACCATATCACCCATGGTGGTCATCAGGTGTTGCTCTTCTACCTGTTTATCCTCTGCTCGTAATAGGAGAAGGTCATCCTCTTCTTTTTTCTTCTTATTCTTTGTAGAACCATATCACCCATGGTGGTCATCAAGTGTTGCTCTTCTACCTCTTCATCCTCTGCTTGTAATAGGAGAAGGTCATCCTCTTCTTTTTTCTTCTTATTCTTCTACCTCTTCATCCTCTGCTCGCATTAAGAGGGCAAACCCTTCTGACAGAGACTCCACTCCCGCTTCCTTCACTAACAAAAATGATGGTGAGCAGGTTGGGGAAGAGACGAGGGGACAGAAGATGAAAAACGGAAATGGCCGTCAATCAATGAAACATTCCAAGAAGAAAAGAGTATTCATGATCCTTGTTCATACATATACACCATATATATTTCTAATATAAATAATATTCCACATCAACGTACTAAAATCTTGTACTTCTAATCAACGACTCAAAAACGTACCCCTAACAAGATTACTAAATGGGTTGAGAGGCCAGAAAACCTCGACCTGTTTGTTTTTTTCTTAAAAAAAAACCTCCCTGAAAACCGAAATAGAAATGGGGTAAAAGCTTCTAAAAAATCAATTCTATCATTTTTTCAGTTTTTTGAAATAGAAATGGGGTAAAAGCTGTATGATAAGTGTAGTTCAATTTTTTATTTTATTGAAATGAATCGGCACTTTTTAGGTCTTAGAATCCATTTTTTGAAGCATGAAAAGCAAGGTTCTCACACTTAGAATCGGTTTTAAGAAAAAGGCGCAGAATGGAGGATCACTTAAGTACGAAAGGGTAAAACCGAAATTTGGGGTCAAAACATAAGAAAATGGTAAGCAGTAAATCCTATTTCTTCTTTCTTGGAAATCCTGAAGAGACAATCAGAGCCAAACCAAATCGGGAAGTGGATGCTCCAGCCGTCGACGAGAATCGAGAGAAAGGAGCTTCTTCGCCTGCCGTGGACGAGAAACTGTATTGTAAGATCTCTCTCTCTCTCTTTCTCGTTCTCTTTCTCTTTCTCTTTCTCTCACTCTCGTTCTCTTTCTTTCTTGATGTCTTCTCCCTCTGCCCCCTGAATTTGTTCTTGTTCTACGGTTTAGCAGGTCGAGGGTTTTGGACTCCTCTGTGCACGAAGACGCACAAGATCTGCGAGGTTTCTTCTGTCACTTCAGTGGGGTTTGAACTTTGCTCAGAGGTACGCCCCTTCCCTTCTCTAATCTCGGTTCATCCTTTTCTTGGTGGTATGAGAGAATTATGAGGACTAATGTTATATTTGATATGGCTATGAACATTGATTAAGAAGCTTTGATGTTGCACCTTTCATACATGAGAGGAGATTCTAATCTGATTCTCATTTTAGTGGTTGCTCCTCTTTGTCTAACTGATACATATGCAAAATGCTTGCTTTGAATTGTAAGTTGAAATTAGGTGATTTAAAAGGAGTATTGTTGGATACAGAATTTGCAATGCATGATGGGGAGAATAACGTGAAAGTTTGTTTCACCATGATCTGATTGTTAGCTTACATCAATAGTTTGCTTTCGAGTTGCATTTGGATGCCTTTATATTTAACATATCTTATAACTGAGATTGTGGTTGTCATCCTTACTAGTATTTTTTATATATACTGATGCACTGTATTTTTCTTGTTTTTAATTTGGAAAGATTTTGGCAATGGAGCCATATTGGAATCCTCCTTGGGATAGTCAGTGTAAGCTGTTACACTGGAACCCTTTGTATAAGGAATTATTTAGATTTTTTGAGTTTCTTCAGCTGAGATTGCTGTCCTTGTGCATTGAGATAATAGATTCAATTCAACCACTGTCATCTATTGCTGAACCTGCTCTATCTGAAGCTTTTGTCTATGGGATTGAATTTGGTAGTGATGCAACTTAGATATATTTTTTGCTAGGAATGGTGAAAACTGAATCACAAATGGCTTGATTAATCATTACTTTTGGGTTGTTAATTTGGAACATTGACAATGATTACCAATGTGCTTTGTAATTTGTGTTTGAGATTTTGGTCCTAGAAGTGATGTTCCTTAAAGCTAAGTAATCATATATGGTAGTATGCAAAAATTATGTAGAGCTCTAGCCTTGAGTTGCCTCAACAGATTTCCCATGTTAGTGATTAGTTTTATCTTTGTTACAATGAATGGCTAACATCCAGTACAGTAATAGGACTATAGTCAGCTCCTCTGAGCTTAATTATTGTGATGCAGTCCATAAAATTTTGTTAGAAAATCAACTCAAAAGAAGTTTTAGATAGAGGATTCAGGACTTTTAGGTTATTTCCTTTTTCCCCCTTTTTCTAGCCTCATGATTTTGTTTAATGTAAGAGGTAGCAGACTTGGATATGTGGCTTGCTTCAAATTCTTAGCATGCATAGTGTCCGGCTCTTGTGTAACTCAAATGCTGGAGTCACCCAAGGTTTCCACTTAGTTAATCTATTAGAGTGAGCCAGCATTTTTCTTACTAGAAATTCAGTCCCTCCTCACTCTTTTTATTATTGTCCTATGAACTTTGCAACTCTTTTTATTATTTTGTCATTTGTCATCTTGTTTGTAAGTTTTATCATATTCCCAATTCATCCAGTGCTTTTGGATTTTCAAATATGGAACAGATTTTGGAGTATGAAACTTCTACAGCTCAACTATTTATGTTCCAAACGACTTGGCTTGGTTGCACAAGATTTTCTTTATGATAATAAAATCCCCCGCCTGGGGGTTGAGGGTTTGGTTGTCAACAAAATGTTGTGCTTTTGCATTTTGTTAAATTTGTTGCTCTTTGTTTCTTTTCCCATATGAGAATTGACTCTCCCAATTGGTTTCCTTTTTTATATATAAGAATGACACCCCCTTGGTGATTAGATCACCTCCAAGGTGAAGGACCCTCTTTGGTGGTCCCATTAATACCCCAAAAGATGGGAGGGATCTGCTGGATATATGCCTCTTTGTATGGAATCTCATTTCTGACAAAAGGTGCTCTAAAACAGGGTAGCCACCAGGTCTATTATAGATGATTCTTGCTGTCATTTAATTCCCAGTATGAACAGTACGTAACCACCAATAATTAGGTGATAATCCTACCCAAAACTCAGATTAAATAGATAACAGCAAGCCTGAATAGAAACAGATGAAACAACACTTAAATGAAGGAGGAAAACAGATTATATGATGGAAGAATGTAACTTTTGGCTTCCCACCATCAAACCTGGATCAGAATCACACTGATCCCAAGTATTTCCCACCCTTTAACTGAATCTCACGGTAGCTCCATTGAAGCAAACATCAATTTCTTTCATCATAAAACACGGGGAGCTCATGGATTTTATAACTTATAAGTAAAACTGAATAATACTGAGTTTTCCTATCAGGAAGCTGAAATACAGTTTACAAGCTATTAGGAAACTGAAAAGAAAGTAAAAATGGAACTCTCCATGTGGGGAGAGTCCTAATGTGTCTTAGCTATCTGGGTAATAATGGTTTTCATAACTTAGAATTTATTAAAAAACCATTGACTATCCTTAGATTTTATTTAAAAATCACAACTTTGACACCCATGGTGAAGATGACATTTTATGTAAATATTGGTTTCTAATAGAAACGATTCTGTTAAGTACGAACCATACATGTTTCTGTTTCTTTCAGGTCACAAAATCAATTTTTTTTGGGATTACCATACAACATTTAAGATACAGAATCACTCCAAAAAAAAAGAAATGCAAAAAAATGTGCTAGACCCAAAACCATGTTTAAAAAATAGAATCGTTACAATACATAGCCGAAATTGCCCTCTGTTTCATGACTGCAGTGAACGATCACGGTTCTTCTTCTCCAATTAGAAGTCTGAAGTTGATTCCATAGCTGATTGGAGGAACTAAGAGGGTGAGTGAGCAATTGGGTTCTTGGCAATCCAGATTGTTATCTTCTGCGGGTAGGCTGGTTCGAATCCAATCCATCCTTGCCATAATCCCTAGCTCCTTGATGTTTGTCAGATGGTGGACATAATCAGTCCGTAATAAATTGAACTCCCTACAGTCTTCATTCAGAAAAGTAAGTTGAGCTTCCACGAAACATTAAAAAAAAAAATCTAATCTCTAGTTTCAAAATTTTTCTTTTTCCCCTATCAATTCTTATCAGTTCATACTTGATTGTCTTCCAGGTAAGGATGATGAGTTTCATTCATTTTTATGTTCTGGGAAGTTTTTCCTCAAATGTTTCGTTTTTCTGGTTTCTGGTATCTAATGCAAAGCTAGTCCAATAAATGAATATTCACTGGGTTTCCATTGTGCCATTAAATTATTATACAGATTTGTATTTCAATTTACTTGGCTCATTGAAGCCTGGCTGTGGGTGGGCGACGCACTTGTACTTCCTAGTATCATTGACATATTTTTCTCAGAAATATCTCAAGTCTATTGAGTTCTGGCAAGATGACCTTGCCAAGATCTGGCCCGTCTTCCCGTCTCAACTCTGCACGCTTCATTGCGACCCCAAACCACCCCCGCTGCTGCGACCCCTTCTTCCCTTAAGCAACCAAGCCTCTGCAACCTACAAGTCTCCTTGGCAATCGACTTTCCCTCTACTCTCTGGTGAACATTATTAATCTCTTACCTCTCTCTCTCTCTCTCTCTCTCTCTATATATATATATATATCTGGACTCACTCTCTCTTCTTATTATTTGTAACTACAATTAGGTGATTCATCCTTTAATTTATTTTTGATTTCACAATTAGGTGATCGAAACAATTAGCCTTGACTACTTACTGAATGGTATTGAGGTGGATAATAACAGCCCCTAATTATCTCTCATGGTAAAAAAATGTTTGATTTCATTGTTTTGATGAGTGATGTTCTAGTTTGGGTTGATTAAGGATGTCTTAGAAATTACAATGTACAAGCCCAAAAGAAAACAACCATATCTTCTCTGGGAAAAATAACAGTGGGTTTGGGAGAAACAAGTTCAGTATCATCATATCTCTAGTTATTAGATGTTAATTTTCAAATCTAGATGATTTTTTCTAGTTTGAGTTGGAATGTGTTTAATGCTTTTCTAGGTTTCTAGCTGAAAGTTTTGTTTGATTATTTTGGCATTTGTTGATTGCTTTCCTTGATTTTTTTGCTGCATTTTTCCTTTTTTACCATTGTGATTTTGAGTGAATGGATGAAGATTATGGCATTTGGTAGCATAAATTTCTATCACTCGGTTCTCATAATGGAGATTAGCTTAGCAGTTTTAGAAGATACGATGTCGTTTATCACTTTATCAGAATTTTTTCCGTCACAAGTGAAATTAACCAATTGTGGATGTTTGGATATTTAATTGAAGAAGACAAAAATGAGATTGAAGTTGAACAGGGGAAAAGGGAGAATAATAGAGACTATTGATCCATTCCATTAGGGAGAGGCTAACTTCAATTAAGACTAGTATTCAGCTATTATATTGTGTTTATTTCAGTTGTGTGGCTTCCTTTTGGTAAAATCATACTCTACATGATATACTTATTTATTCTTTTCTTTTCCTTTTTTTATTTTATTTTTTTATTTTTTTATTTTTTAATCATAGTTTTCAAGGTGTCTTCAAACTTTGGTATGCGAGAGATCAATGTAATGGAAGCGGAGTGGGCATTATAGTTGATAAAAAATTGAAGGATGATGTAGTGGATGTCAATAGCGAGATGGGAGAGCATAATGGATCTGAATTTGCGAAGAGGGGAGATAAGGTGGAGTAGGTCTGGTGGTGGATTGTCTTGGTGGTGGACTATCTTAGTGGTGGACGTAACGCACGTGAGTTGTAATTGGTTTGCTTGTGGTGTTGGGCTTTATGCTGGTGCGTTGAACCACTCGCTATTCACTGATACCTTTGGTTTGAATTGTGGGTTGCTTATCTAGTTTTTAATGCGGAATTGTGTGTTGATTACATAGTTTTCAATGCGGAGTTATGTGTTCGAGTTGTTACTTTCATGCTTAGCAGGGTTGTCAAGAATTCGCTATCTTATTCCTCCTTTCATAAAGTAGGTTAAGCGATGGATTGCCTTGGTGGTAGACGTAATGCATATAGGACGCTTTGGCTTGACCAATCTATATGGTACGTCAAGTAGACGGCCGGTACCTTAATATGGTATGTTGTTACTAGCATACGGTTGATTTGTAGTGGTGCGTCAAGTTGATAGTCGACACTTGTTATAATTAGCCATAACCCGTCAATCTTTTTTCATGGATCCTCGCACTTGTCCTTGCTTGAAATCTCCATGTAGCCGACCCCATTAAGTTGGGATAAGGTTTTGGGTGTTGTTGTATATTGCATATAAGTCTCAGATCCCCTTTTCTATAGTATTGCCTTGTTCAATAAGGCATCTCATAGGCGAGGGCTTCGGCGATGCGACAAGGCAACCAGCCATCGCTTTGGTTCGCCTAGGCTCCATGACAGTTATCATTGTAGCCCCATTGAATAGAGTGTTTGTGAATATTGTTTTTGAAAAGATTGTGCATGAGTGGACTCTCCCTTTCTCCTCTTCGCCGCCCCCCCTCCCAATTGATTGGTTCGCTCTCCCTCCCCTTCGGTTCTCTCTCTCTCTCACTAACTCTTTTGAAACTTATTTTTCTTTCTTCTATTATGTCTTCTATCACAGGCTAATATATTCTGCAGGAGCAGTAAAGTATATCAACTAGTAACCTGGTCCGCCTGTTTTTTTTGTTCTTTGCTCTTCTTCTTGTTGCATGGTCTGTTTCCTAAAGTTTCTTCTGTTACTTAATCTGTTACCTGGCTGACTTTTATCTCTATCCTTCCTGACTATCTTGCTCCTTAGTCTTCTATTGTGTCTCTTACTCTGTGACCAAGTTCTTCCATATATGTTGCATCCTGCTGCTGGATCCAATAATCCAGAAATTGTAACATTGCATATTTGCATGGCTGGTAAACTGCACTGCTCAATCTACTACATTGATGTTCATTTCTGACCCTTAGTTTTTCAAATATTAATTTGCACAAAAGACCCTGATATGAATCTGATATCATTTTCTTGTTTCTGTTTTAATTCTGTTTCCTTCTTACTCTTAGTAAGTCCTCACCTGTTCCATATATGTAGGAATAAACTCATTTTAGAGGCCCGCTTTAATAATCTTATTAAGTGGTCCATCCTCATTCTGCCACATCCGGCCCACATGGAAAATGATCAAGCGATTTGAGTTTCTTACTATTAAATGCATGGTACATTTAGCCACACCAAATCAGAGCTAATTCAATCAATCTGGGCCTGTCTAGTAGGCAATCAAAACCTTAATCCCTAATGTCAGATTGGGATTAGCAAGCTGTACTCCGTGTAGCAATTCTTGGTCGATGTTTTTAGCTATTAGAATATGGTGTTTCTTGCCATGCATAAGTATTTGAATGAAGTATGGCTAGATAGACCACTCTTGTGCTTAAATTTTTATGACTAGCTAATCTGGTTTTGGATAACCACAATCTTGGAGTTCTATTTATTTTATTTTATTTTGTGAACCAATCTGAAGTAATTTGATAAACTACCAAGTTCATGCAGTGTGTTCTCATGTCCTTAACCTTTTCTCATCATCGTGTTCAAATTTTTTACGTCATTTCTAGGTATCAGTAGTGTTCTGAGATACCTGCAATTCTGCATGGATCATGAAATATTATCCTACTTTTTTGTTTTCTAATTAATTGAATATCAACACTTGAGGGAGATGATAAAATTGCATTGCATTGGTTGTTGATTATCAGTTCTATCAGTGATTGGTGCAATGGAGGTTGAAGTTTGGGAAACATCTTCTGATGGAACAGCTGATTCAGATATCTACTTACAAGATACAGATGATGAAGAGATTCAGTATAACTCTGGTTCTTTCCCCAAGTTGCAAATTAGGTACAGTGGTTGAGTTGAAAAATAAAAGAGTTTACTCAGCTTTTCCTCCTAGGAAAGTTTATAAAACTTGATGGTGTTATATTATTTTCCACAGGAAAAATAAATCCAAGGCTCGCTGGGATGCGGAGATGGGAATGGCAGAGGTTATAGAAATGAAGGGTAGTATATGGAGAACATTGGGAGTAGTTCGAAGAAGCAAAATCTACTGCTTCATTGAAGAGATCTTGTAGGTATCTGTTAGAGATATCAGTTATGTTAGTCTAAGGGCAGTATTGTAATTTATCTCATTATGTTTTATTTTCCTTTTCCTCCTTAGGGAGGTTTGTGTAATACCTTATAAATATATTAGTAAAGGATATATTGGTGTAGGTGAGGTTCTCTCTCACAATACACTATTCCAACATCCATCGATTCTCTCTCTTCTCCCTCTTCTACTTCTCCATCTTCTTCCTCATCTCATATCTCATTGTTCCTCTCCATGCACATATTTCAACTTGGTATCGGAGCTTCTTATTGTAGGTTGGTTTGAGAGTCGAACTACTTGTCTTCTTCCTTCTTCTCTTCTCTTTGGAACCCTAGGTTACAAAGGGGTTCCAAGAAAAGGGTTTTTCATGTAAGAAGATTGAAGAAACCTTAAGGGAGGCATGCAAGGAGACCATGGAGACACCAATGAGAGTTTTTCTTTGAAGGAAGGGACACTTGCAGGTTGCAAGAACCGAAACCAGGCCTAGGTAAAGTTATTGCCAGCCTTGGATTGTTTTCTCCATTCCTCTTTTATCTGGTCAGCTTTGGAGTTGAAACCAAGCCCATTTGGATCGCCCTAGGGTGTATTTTCAGCCCTAGTGTTCTCGCTACAAGCCTCCTTGAGTTGGGCAGCCACAACTCAAAGTTATCAGTCCAAATAGGGTATCACCTGCCCTGTTTTTTGGTGTTTTAACTCCTAAAAATTATTTGTGATGCTTCCGATTGCTGTTTGCTTGTGAGGTATGATGTTTAGGGGTATTTAGCTCCTATGATCCTACACCTTGAAAGAGGTAAATGTTGTGAATTCCTTTGAAGTGTATGCTTGGATTGATGGCTGGATTTTTTTTTTTTTTTTGTTCAGGGAAGGTAATTTTTTAGGTCGAGTTTGTACTCCCCACCTTGTGTGTGACCCTTTATCTGCAATATGTCTGAAGATAGTGGCCTTGTAGCCCTCTTTGGTGATGTTTCAGCCACTACATTGAGTAGTGTCCCTCCTACTCCTATGTTTTTTGACAACCCCTATATTCAGATTTCTATTGTGAAGTTGGATGCCACCAACTATTTGGATTGAGCTCATTCTGTGAAGCTTTCCTTGCGGAGTAGGGGAAAGCTAGGGTATATTATAGGTTCCATTAAGGCTCCTCAACCGGATGACCCGACATATCTAAAGTCGGAGATTGAAAACTTCACTATTATGACATGGCTGATTTTCTCCATGAAACCTGAAATTAGAAGCAGGTTTATGAGGAAAGAAACTACAAGGATATTTGGGATAGTGTTACTAAGACCTTTGACTGTGTGAGTGATTCGGCTAAGGTTTATCAATTACTTCAGAAGGTTATTGGCATGAAGCAGGGAGATAAAACCATTTCTGAGTATTAGAACACTGTCATTAGTCTCTGAGAGAAGTATGATCACTATAGAGATCGCCAACTATCCAATCCTGAGGATGAAGCTAAGGGTTACCAGACACTTGAAAAGAAGAGGGTTCTTCTGTTGCTTGGTGGGTTGAATCTCGAGTATGAACCGTTCTAGATACAAATATTAGGCCGGTCTTCACTTCCATCCCTTGATGAAGTGTGTAGCTATTTCCAGAGTGAGGAGACTAGGCGGGTGGCCATGGCACATGCTCCTCTTGAGCGGTCCGCTCTTACTACTAGCTTTCAGAAAGATTGGCATGGTGGTGGCTGAGGCTAAGGCCCACCTCGTGGAGAGGATAGACATTGTAATCATTGTGGGAAGTCTAGGCACACCAAAGATAGATGTTGGGCTCTTCATGGTCGACCTCCTCGTGGCGGTTCTAGTGGTGCTCGTGGTGGCCATAGTGGGGGAGCTAGAGCCCATAGTGTTGAGACTGAGCATGCTACTACAAGGTCTGCTCCTAGCCCATAGCCAGAGCACAGTTCCCTTATTAGGGAGGATATTACAGCATTCCGCAAGGTTATATCTCAACTGGGAGGCTCATCATCTTCTTCCCTTACAGTGCCATTGTCCTCAACTTCTGCTTTGCAGGTTTCCTCATCTTTTCATTCCACAGCTCCATCTTGGGTTATTGATTTGGGTGCTACGGATCATATGACTGGTACGTCTCATTATTATGATACATACTGTATTTGTTCTGATAGAGATAAGGTCAGGGTTGCCGATGGCTCCCTTTCCTCCATTTCTGGTAAAGGTAGCATTCCTGTTACTTCTTCCATTTCTCTTTATTCTATTCTTCACGTTCCTGACCTTACCCGTAATCTCTTATCTGTGAGCCATCTGACAAAACCCTTAAACTGTTGTCACTTTTTTTCCTTCTCATTTTCTCTTTCAGGACTTAGTGACGAAGAAGATTATTGGCAGTGGGCGTGAGGAGAAAGGACTTTACCTACTTGAACCTCAATCACCTTTGTTTGCTACAGCTCAGTCCTATGTGTGTGGACGTACTGATAGCAGTTCTGTGGATTCTGTGATACTGTGGCACCAACATTTGGGGCATCCATCTTTTGTTATGAGGAAACAATTACCTCATTTATTTACTTCTTTTCCTAGTTCCCGTGTCTTTTATTGTGAACTGTGTATTTTTGCTAAACATTGTCATTTTTCTTGTCCTTATCATGGTAATAGATCGACTGTTCCTTTTCATATTGTGCACTTTGATGTTTGGGGCCCTTCTGCTACTACTTCTTTACTTGGCTTTCGGTACTTTGTTTCTTTTGTTGATGATTTTTCCCGTGCTACTTGGACTGTTCTGATGAAGCACAAGAGTGATGTGTATGATGCCTTTAAAATTTTTTATCATATGGTATGTACACAATTTGATACAAAAATTAAAATTGTTCGTTCTGACAAAGGGGGGGGGGGAGTATATGTATGGTGGTCTTTTTAGACTTTTTTACTGACCATGGCATTATCCATCAGCTAGCTTGTGTTGACACACCCCAACAAAATGGGGTAGCTGAGAGAAAAAACCGCCATCTGTTGGAGGTCAGTAGGAGTCTTCTCTTTGGCATGCATGTTCCTAAAACCTTTTGGTCTGATGCTTTTCTTACTGTTGCTTTTTTGATCAACCGTATGCCAACACCACTCCTTAGATCCAAAACTCCCCTGGACATCTTGTTTCCTCAGTCTTCTTCTTTCTCTCTTCCACCTAAAGTATTTGGGTGTATCTGTTATGTCCATGTTAATAAGTCTTCTCGGACTAAACTGGACCCCAAGGCACTTAAATGTATCTTTCTTGGCTACTCCTTCACTACCAAGGGATACAAGTGCTATCATCCTTCTTCTAGATGAAGGTTTCTCTCTAAAGATGTCACCTTCCTTGAGTCTGCTCCTTTTTTTGCTTCTCCTCAGCATCCTTTTCAGGGGGAGCATAATGGAGGTGAAAAGGCAACTGATGAGATTTCTTTTCTATCCCCATTGCCTATCTCTCCTTTTATGCTTGACATTGGGAAACATAAAGAGGTGGATATTATTGATGTTGGTGATCATTCAAGAGGTAGTTCAGGTTCAGGTGATGATAAGGAGACCATTGTGTACACAAGGAGGAACAAGAAGACTTGCCAAGAGTCTTCTTTGAATCCAACTCCTGAGATCCACCCTCCTCAGTCAGGTAATATCCTTCCTTCCACATTAGAGTTAGATCTTCCGATTGCTATTAGGAAGGAAAAGAGAGTTTGTACTAATCCTATAGCCCAGTTTGTTTCCTATGATTCTCTATCCTCTGCAGGTGTTGCATTTACTATTGCTCTCTCTTCTGCTTCTATTCCCAAGAATGTTTCTGAAGCTATGTCTAACCCAAAATAGAAGCAAGCTATGACTGAGGAAATGATGGCCCTTGAAAAAAATTGTACCTAGAAGTTGGTTGACCTTCGAAGGAGGAGAACTCCAGTTGGATGCAAGTGGGTCTACACAATCAAGTACCAGTCAGATGGTACTATTGAGAGGTACAAAGCAAGGCTGGTGGCAAAAGGATACAACCAAGTGTATGGGATTGACTATCAGGAGACATTTGCTCCTGTGGCTAAGCATAACACCATAAGGGTCCTTTTATCTCTGACAGCAGATAAGGATTGATCATTGTATCAATTAGATGTGAAGAATGCCTTCCTACATGGTCACTTAGAAGAGGAAGTGTATATGCAAACTCCTGGATTCAAGTTCCCTTCAGTTGTAGGAAATGTGTCTTCTCAAGAAAGCTTTGTATGGTCTTAAACAATCTTTGAAGGCCTGGTTTGAAAGGTTCAGACAGGACATCTTGAAGAATGGCTATTCCCAAAGGGAGGCTGACCACACTCTGTTCATTAAGTGTGGTAATGGCACTATCACAACTTTGATTGTCTATGTTGATGACATTATGGTAACTGGAGATGAAAAAACTGAGATAGTCAATCTGAAGAACTACTTAGCCCAACAGTTTGAGATTAAGGATCTAAGGTCTTTAAAGTATTTTTTGGGGATTTAAGTGTCTAGATCCAAGAAGGGGATACATATATGCCAAAGGAAGTTTATTCTAGACCTCTTGAAAGAAACAGGAATGTTGGGTTGTAAGCCTACAAGTTCTCCTAGTGAGCAGAATCATATGCTGGGGGGAAGATGTGGCCCTTCTCTTGTTGATGAGGGGAAATATCAAAGGCTAGTTGGGAAGCTTATTTATGTCATTGACTTGTCCAGACATTAATTATGCAGTGGGGGTGATAAGTCAGTTTATGCATGCTCCCAAGAGTGGGCACTTGGAGGCGGTTTACCACATCATCCGGTACTTGAAGTCCTCTCTAGGAAAAGGACTACTTTTTGCCAAGCATAACCATATGAGGATAGAAGGCTTCAATGATGCAGATTGGGCTGGCTCAGTTTTTGATAGGAGATCTACATCAGGCTATTGCACATTTGTAGGTGAAACCTAGTTACGTGGCGGAGCAAGAAGCAATATGTGGTGGCTCGGTCTAGTGCAGAGGTAGAATTTAGAGCCATGGCTCATGGAGTGTGAGCTTCTCTGGTTGAGAAGGCTTGTCCAAGAATTGGGTATTGATACTGAGGCACCTATGAGGCTTTATTGTGACAACAAGGCTACCATAAGTATAACCCACAACCCTGTGTAGCTTGACAGGACGAAGCACATAGAGGTGGACAGACACTTTATTAAGGAGAAGATTGACACCGGTTACATATGCATACCTTTTGTGAGGACTGGAAATCAGCTGGCTGATATCTTCACAAAGGGTCTTATTCATCATCAGTTCAGTTCTCTGCTATCTAAGCTGGGAATGCATGATATACTTATTCTTCAGCTTGAGGGGGAGTGTTAGAGATATCAGTTATGTTAGTCTAAGGGCAGTATTATAATTTATTTCATTATGTTTTATTTTCCTTTTCCTCCTTAGGGAGGTATATGTAATTTCTCTCCTTAGGGAGTGATGTAGATAAGTCACTTGGGCTTATTTTATTGCAAATAAGCCTTGGGTTGTGTTATATATGTGTTGAGCCTTTGATCCCATGGGTTTTCTTTGAAATGAGCCACTTTAATGGGCCAAAATATAAGCAAAAGGTAGAAAAACGGGATTTAATTCATTAGTTTAGTTAGTTGGTATTTAATTCAATAGAGGCCCATTAGGCCATTGGTCGGTTGTAAAGTCCTATATGGACTATTATTTAGTCTGTCCTACTCCATGTTGGAGTCATAAAGTCAAGTACTAGTCCTATTTTGAATTCCTAGTTGTAGTAGGAGTGTCTAGTCCTATTGGGAAACTAGCTCCTAGTAGTAGTTTGATTGTTATTCTGCCCTCTATAAATAGAGGAGCCCATGTACTTATAATTTTATATTTAAATGAATGAATTATTGAGTGATTACTCTTTAGCTAAAAAAACTATTATTGAGAGGTGAGATGCCTACCTTTGAGGGGTGTGATACCCAAAACCTGAGGGGTGAGATACCCATTCCTTTATTCTCTTTCATCCTTCTCAACCCTCCATCGATTCTTCTTTTTCTATTTTTATTTTCTGTTTATGTTATTAGAAGTTCAAACCTGTTAAAACATACAAAATCAGAATCAGCCAGCTAAAGAGTTCTTGTTTTTGAAGCCAATCGACCCTCATTGCTGCCCAAGTTTGAGATCTGATTTATAGATCCTTAGTTCTATACTCTAAGAAGATCAATCGATCCTCTCTTGAAGGCTATCTGAAGAAGACAAGTTATTGTTCCTGCAGAATTCTTCACATTCTCTCTCCTAGGTTTGGAAATCAAGAAAGTGCATAACCAGCTGTCAGAAGCCCTTCATATTTGGGGGGTTTTTGTACCCTCCCTAGGGACAATCTACACCCAAAAGTGCAGCTCAATCTGACTCCCACAGACTTGGCCACACCTTTCTCTCTCCAGCGCTATAGAAGGTCTTTCTCTCTCCTATCAGGTTGGGTTTTGGGATGATTTTGCTCCTATATGGGTATTGTATCCTTTGGGGTTTATTTGATGGTATTATTTCTTTGTTTCTTGCTCCTATGTATTGTTTGGGGTTATAGACTGAGGAATTAGTTACTTGTAATCTACTCCTGCATTAAGTGGTATTAGAGCTAGGTTGAAAACTCCAAAAAATCTATCAGTGCCTAACCGAAGATGGTTCCATCAGTTTGTTACTTCGCTGGACAAAAGGATACATTCTACATCCTTGATTGGTTAGATTCTCTGGAGGAATATTTTGACTACTATAACTTGACAGAGACAAACTTTAAGTTGTTTGCTTCCGGTTGATTGGTCATGCTAGAGATTGGTGGAAAGTCCATGAAAAGCGACTCCGAGTTCGAGGACATGAGCCTAGGACTTGGGAAGAGATGAAATACGAGTTAGTGATACAATACCTTCTATATATTTTCAAAGAAGGCTCTTCCCTCCACAAGATGCCCATCAGAATACATCTACTGCTTCCCAATTTAATGACCGGCCACATTATTTTTATGGGGAATTCCTTGAATGGATGTGTGAATTGGATATGTATTTTGATAACTACAACGTAACAGAGACACAAAAACGCCAATATGCATGTTCCCAGATGAGTGATTGTGTTCGAATGCAATGGAGAGTCCGTGAAAGGCAACTTCAAGCTCAAGAATGTAAACCTAGAATGTTGGACGATATGCAATATGAGTTGGCAGGCATGTACCTATCTGAGCATGAACGAAACATGTACTTCTTTCCACCAGATGTCCAAAAGCCACCCACATTTGACAATAGCATGAAGGAATCATCGGCCTCTATTGCGAAGGAGCAACAAGAGAAGACACCTTTGACTAGTGAACTAGAGTCAAAAGTTGAGGCTAGTGTTAAAATTTTTCCAGCCATTCCTATTGTTGAGGAAGAACTAGTCATTGATGTTCCCATCAACGAGACTCATGTGGGAGAAGTCGAAAGCAACAAGGTTGCCATAATGGATAGTGTGGTTGAGACTAGGGAACTTGACACTACAACAACTGTGATGATTGTGAACAGCCAAGAGGAAGATCCTAAGGAGTTCAAGAATGAAGTTGTGTTTGAACCATCAATGGAACTGATTAGGAACCACTAGGTAGATGAACCAAAAGAGCTTTATGTTGCATTGAAGTTAGAAGACATCAAATGTGCATATGTAGATAACCCTATAGATACGTCCGAAGATGTTGAAGTTGAGCATGTGGAGTTTGTCATCCCAATAAAGTATCTTGAAGATCGAACTCCCATTCTATACTACATCTTTATTATCAAAGAGTTACCTGAATTTTTCTACGGTTTGTAGAGGGATGTGCACCATGATATAATCACCCTCACTCTACAAAATTCAAGGATGAATTTTTTCCAAGAGAGGGCGAGTTGATGTAGATAAGTCACTTGAGCTTATTTTATTGCAAATAAGCCTTGGGTTGTGTTATATATGTGTTGGGCCTTTGATCCCATGTGTTTTCTTTGAAATGAACCACTTTACTGGGCCAAAATATGGGTAGAAGGTAGAAAAACGGGATTTAATTCATTAGTTTAGTTAGTTGCTATTTAATTCAATAAAGGCCCATTAGGCCATTGGTCGGTTGTAAAGTCCTATATGAACTATTAGTTAGTCTTGCTCCATGTTGGAGTCATAAAGTCAAGTCCTAGTCCTATTTTGAATTCCTAGTTGTAGTAGGAGTGTCTAGTCCTATTGGAAAACTAGCTCTTAGTAGTATTTTGATTGTTATTCTGCCCTCTATAAATAGAGGAACCTATGTACTTATAATTTTAGATTTGAATAAATGAATTATTGAGTGATTACTCTTTAGATAAAAAAACCGTTATTGAGATGTGAGATGCCTAAACCTTTGAGAGGTGTGATACCCAAAACCTGAGGGGTGAGATACCCATTCCTTTATTTTCTTTCATCCTTCTCAACCCTCCATCGATTCTTCTTTTTCTATTTTTATTTTCTGTTTATTCTTATTAGAAGTTCAGACATGTTAAAGCATATAAAATCAGAATCAACCAGCCAAAAAGTTTTTGTTCTTGAAACCAATTGACCCTCATTGTTGCCCAAGTTTGAGATCTGATTTGCAGATCCTTGGTTCTATACTATAAGAAGATCAATCGATCCTCTCTTAAAGGTTATCTGAAGAAGACAAGTTGCTATTCCTGCAGAATTCTTCACATTCTCTCTCCTAGGTCTGAAAATTAAGAAAGCGCATAACTCCATAACCAGCCGTCAGAAGCCCTTCATATTTGAGGGTTTTTGTATCCTCCCTAGGGATTATCTACACCCACAAGTGCAGCTCAATCAAACTCCCACAGACTTGGCCGCACCTTTCTCTCTCCAGCTCTATAGAAGGTCTTTCTCTCTCCTATCGTGTTGGGTTTTGGGCTGATTTTGTTCCTATATGGGTATTGTATCCTTGAGGGTTTATTTGATGATATTATTTCTTTGTTTCTTGCTCCTATTTGTATTGTTTGGGGTTATAAACTGCGGAGTTAATTACTTGTAATCTACTCCTGCATTAGGGAGGTTTGTGTAATACCTTGTAAATATATTAGTAAAGGATATATTGGTGTAGGTGAGGTTATCTCTTACAATACACTATTTCAACATCCATCGATTCTTTCTCTTCTCCCTCTTCTACTTCTCCATCTTCTTCCTCATCTCACATCTCATTGTTCCTCTCCATTCACATATGTCAACTGTATCATGGTTTCTTTGTTTTTATTTTTTATTTTTTTGATGAAAAAACCTTCGTTCTTTTTACTGTCATCTAGTTATTTTACAAGCCTTTTTTTTCTTGGTTGTTTTCAAATGACAATTCAGATGTTTCTTAATTTTCTCGCATGTGTACCTTTGCATTTTATATTTGTTTGTATTCTCTTTAAATGAATGAATATAGGTTCTGCCATCTACCGAGGATGCAAGCTGAGCAATAAATGCTAGATTTTGGTAGATTCCAGGTCATGCCAATGTGTAATTTAGCCATTCATGAAGCATGCTAATTTGGTGTATGCTGTTCTTTTTCAAGAGTCATTTTCCCCTTGCTTTTGTTTTGCCATAATTAAAAAATATTTCAGGTATGACTTTTAGCAATCTGGAGTTAAATTGCAATATTTGAACATACATTTGTACCAGGGACGAGCAGTTTCAACAAGGTTTAATAATCTTTGATTCTGAAAGGATTCCATGATGTATTGCATTTTATTTTCAAACAAGAAATCTAAAATCATGAATATATTTATTGCTCTGTTATGAATCCATAACCAGGACTTCCCCGTCTGTACTGGCAGAACAGAAGTCTGCAGGTAGCAGGACAATAGTCTGCAGGTAGGATTGGAGGAAGAGAAAAAAAGAAAAGGATACCTCATTTTTGGTGAAGTTCTTTTCTGCAGTGTGGTTGATGTAGATTCTTCACCAAATTAGGCTTGCTTTATTAGGAATAAGTCTAGGGTTGGGTTCCATACATGTTGGGCCTTTGATTCCATGTGTTTTGAGTGTTATAGGCTACTTTTATGGGCCTAAAAAAGGGGCTTTAAGGTAGCATACGGGATTACTAGTTTGTTTCATTTTTCATTAGTTTCCTTTTTCAGTTGGGTTTAATTTAAGTTATATTTGTTTCCTTAGGAGTCAAGTTATTAGTTGAGTCAAGTCATTAGTAGTTAGTTTCCTTTTTCAGCTAGTTTCTAATTTCAGTTTTAGTAAGTATCGTATTAGGAGACTAAATTAAGGTTTCCTTTTGAAGAACCTTCTATTTTGTAATTCTCTCCCCCATCAACATTATAAATAAAGAAGAGGAGGCTCCTAAAGCTAGAATGATTTTGATAAACAAATTAATGGCTGCTGTTATTGTTTTCTCCATGAAGAGTTGTCTTATGTTTGATCAAGGCTGATGGAATTGGTGTTTGATCCAATTGACTCTCTGCAGTGAGAAGCCCGAGAGGTCCACTTTTACTTTATTATCTTTTCTCTTACTGTTTTAAAGCACTCCAAGGTATCAAATTCCATCTTAGTTCATCCCAGGTAAACCACACTACTGATCTACAATACTTTCTATTTTCCAGTTCTGAAACTCTCCTTCTTTTTCCCAAATTCATCTCTGATTCAAGGGCTTTCAACCACCTGATTATCTGCATCTTTTGGTCCAGTGTTAGGCCCCATCTGATGGTGGTTAGATCGCAGTTTGGGCCCCATCAGACCACTGGTTGGTCTGTTACACAAATCACTCACAGTTCTGCCTACTGGATATTTTGACCTAATCTATTCTGTTTTCTGAGATCGATATATACTTCTGGTTGTTTCTGATTTCTATGGACGTTTGTTCACAATTTATGATCTGTTATAACCCTATTCCTGTATCTGATTTAGTCCTTTAATCTGGGTTATATTCTGACCTCATAAATTCCAATTTCTGGATTCGAAACTCTGATTTACAGATCTGTTTTCTTCCTTAGTTCTGATCTGTTTCTTTTGCTATTCTACTGTGGTTATTCTTGGTTGTTCTTCTGATTAAAAAATCCTGCAGTTGAAGGCTTGGTAGTCTATCTATCCTAGTCTACATTAGTGGTGATACCTCGTTTTCCACATACATCAGCTATAACCAAGGATTAAAGTATCGGTATCGGTCACCGTATCGGTCGACCAAAATTAAGATACGTATCGGAGGGTATCGTATCGTATCGGAGATACGCTAAGATACGCTAAAGATACGCACATAAATGGATATGAAACACCTTTTTAAACACTTTTGCATAAAAAATTTGTTAAAAAAAACTATTGATAACATGTATTATGCATAAACACTAAATTGAGGGTATCGCACTAAGAATTCAAAGTTTGTAGTTGTCCCATAAATGTAAAATCCTTGTTCCCAACCTTGATTTCCACTTTAGTTAAAGAGAAATATGACTGGCAGCAACTTTGGAACAAAAACCCCTCAAAAATTCGTGTTTTCTGAAAAAAATACTCATCTTGGCCACTATATGACCGTAGCGTACTGTATCGGTACATACCGATACTCACCGATACGTATTGATCGATACATATCAATACTCATCGATACGTACTGATACTCATCGATACGTACCGATCGATACATACAAATACTCACCGATACGTACTGATACATACCGAAACATATATTTCACATTGATTTTATATTTTTCATAGAGTATCCGTACGTATCGATAGTGTATTGGTGCATATCGATATGTATCATAGGATATATATCGATACGAAAGGATTTTAAAAATTTCATGTATCGTATCGGTGTGTATCGTATCGGTCGGCTAAATTTAAGATACGTATCAGAGGGTATCGTATCGGTATCGGAGATACTTTAAACCATGGCTATAACATTCGGTACCACCTGGTCATCCTTTGTTTGCGGTGTGTTGTTAAGATTCTCTGTAGATCACTTATTGTCAGGGGGTGGAACTTACAAAAAATAACTGTTGTATGTGATGATAGGAAGGAGATGGTCCTCCTCTCCCGAGGTTTCAAATGTTGGGGTACCTGTCCCATCACCTGTTGCTCGCTGCCACAGAGTAGTGACTTAAAATGTGAATAATACGTTTTTTATTCATGCAGATTGCTTGGGGCATTTGAGGTGAATCATGCCTAAATGTGAATACTTGATGGATTCATTCAGAGGTGAAGCAATTAATAATGCAGCTGCTTAAGAATTGTTTGAAACGATGCCTTTGGTGTAGTTGGGTAGTATGGTGGTCTTGGAACATGAGAATTTTTGGGCGTGAAGTCATGAAGATTCAAATCAAATGACCAGTACCTGATTCTGTAATGGATTTATTACGAAAGTGGGAACTCATTTTAGTTTTGTGCAGAAGACAATGCCCTTTGCTGTATTTTAGGTAGCATGATGGACTTGGAGCTTTAGAAGTTTTGTAAGGGTGAAGTCAGTTGATTTCCGGTACATAGTGGCAACTACTTAATAATGTTATATGGATTTATTACAGATGTGGGAAGCAATTAATATTGTGGAGTCACTTGAGATATGTTTAGAGGCCTGTACCTTTGCTGTATTTTGGGCAGTATGATGGGCAACGGAACTTTTTTTTTTTTTTTTTGACAGAAGGTATTCTGTGTACTTTTTTGGGAAAACTAAAGTGGAGGGATTAAGAAAAAATGATCTTCAGATGTGGTGTTTAATGTAAGGATAATGCTCCCCAAAGCTCCAATAAAACAAAGCACAAAGAGGGGACAAATCTGAAAATCAGATTCAAATCAAAGTCTCAAACCAGGGCAGAATTAGGATTCCTATGGTTGGATGTAGGGAGCTCTGATGGAGCTCAAATTCAAGTCGAGTGTAGGGCTGATGATGCTTAAGAAAACCTCCAAACAGTGGCTCAAGATCCCTTCAGGTTGGGAAGATATGTGGCTGGACAGAATTAGGGCAAACCTAGGTCAAATCTGGAGATTTTGGATAACTCACAGATTAAACCAAGGAATCAGCTCCAGACCTGATCGAGTTCCTCCCTTGGTATCCCGAACAAACCCCTAAAAGGGCTCCGGAAAGTGGCTTCTAGGTTGAGAGTCCTTGGGGAAGTTGATTAGGATCCAAAACCTTAATTCTGACAGAGGTCAATTGACTGATTTGGGCTTATTTTGATCTCAGATGGTTGCTGGTCTTCAAGATGATCTTCAAACACTATAACAAATCAGAATGAGAGGAAAACAAAAGGCGAAAGAATCGAACGGAGGGTTGGGGGGGGGGGAGAAGTGGTTGGGTTGTATATCTCGCCCCTCTTTTTTAGGCATCTCACTCTTTCAAAATTATAGGTATCTCACTCTCTCAAATAGCAGCTCTCTCAGCCAAGAGTTATCGCTCAATTTTCATCTATTCAACTTGTGTCTCAAAGTTACAGCTATGCGCCTATGCCCCTTTTATAGAGGTTTATGACTCCAATGTTAAATAGGAAACCTACTTGACTTAGGACAACACATAATAGAAATCCTACTTAGCTTAGGACTGAAACTACAAACTAATTAATGACTTTGTCCAACCAAAACGACTTAAAAACATAGTCGTACTCTAACTAAGACTTTCCAAATATATACCTAAGACTCCAACATGGAGTAGGACTAGATAAAGCAATTAAGACAAATCCTTGTTGTAGTAGTACTCGAAATTAAAACAAATCCTACTCTACTTGGCCAATTCGGTGGCTTCTGGACTCCTTGATGTAGATAAGTCACTTAATGAGCTTATTTTATTGTAAATAAGCCTTGGGTTGACTTATGTATGTGTTGGGCCTTTGATCCTATGGGTTTTTGCTGTAATGGGCCACTTTAATGGGCCTAAAATATGGGTAGAAAGTAGGAAAACGGGATTTAATTCATTAGTTTAGTTAGAGTCTTGTTTTGAGTCCATTTCCTTTGTTATTTCAGTTTCCTAGTCAGTTTAGGTTTCCCAATTAGTTAAAGACTGGGTTAGGCTTTTCCTTTTTAGGGTTTGAGTCAGTTTTGTGTCTTTTATATAAGTTTGTAAGTGGCTATAATATTATGAATGAATATATTATTAAAGAAAATAAAGATGGCCTATGCTGTTGTGCTATGGGATGCAGTTGGGTGAGACGCCTTAGGTGAGATGCCTAAATTAGAGGGTGAGATGCAGATTCACTAGTTTTTCTTCCCTCTTCTTAACCCCCATCGAATTCTTTCTTTTCTTTATTCTCTTTTTTTTTTTTTATTCATTCTTTTTGTCCCTGAATTTGGTTTATATTGAATTTAGTAAAGATCATACCTGAGATTGGATCACTTGTGACCTAGTTCTACATTATTTGGTATCAGAACTGTGGCTGAAGACAACTCCAACCATATTTCACTGGATGATGTGTGGAAATCCCTTCAAACCTTGACTACAAGGATGGATGGTCTTAACCAACAGTTGGCAAAAATGAGAGAGTCTACTGCTGCTCACTCCAATACTCAGGCTACTGCTGCCCCATCTAATGCTCAACCACGTTATTTTCGTGGAGAATTCCTTGAATGTGTGTATGAATTAGATGTGTACTTTGACAACTACAACTTGACAGAGAGATGCAACGACTTCAATACGTTTGCTCCCAAATGAGTGATCGTGTTTGAATAAAATGGAGAGTCAGTGAAAGCAACTTCAAGCTTAATGGCATAAGAGTAGAACTTGGGACGAGATGCAGTATGAGTTGGCAGGCATGCACTTATCTAAACGTGAACAAAGCATGTACTTCCTTCCACCAGAGTTCCCTCTAATTACACCCCAAAAGCCACCCATAATTGACAAGAGCATGAAGGAATCATCGGCCTCTATTGTAAAAGGGCAATATGAGAGGACACCTCTAACCAGTGAACCAGAGTCAAAATTTGAGGTTAGTGTTGAAGAAATTCCAGCAATTACTATTGTTAAGGAGGAGCTAGTCATTGATGTTCCCATCAGTGAGACTTATGTGGAAGAATTCGAAAGCAACAAGGTTGCCATAATGGACAATGAGGTTGAGACTAAGGAACATGACACTAGAAAAACTATGATGATTGTGAACAGCCAAAAGGAAGATCCTAAGGAGTTTGAAATTGAAATTGTGGAGGCCAAGAACATAGTGGTAGAAGATGTACTAGAAGACGACACTATGGATACATCCAATGATGTTGAGGTTGTGCATGTGGAGTTCATCTTCTCATTAAAGTATCTTGAAGATTGAGCTCCTCACATTCTAGACTACATCTTTATTATCAAAGAGCTACCTGAATTTTCCTACGGCTTGAAGAGGGACGTGCACCATGATATATCACCCTCACACTACAAAATTTGAGGACGAATTTTTTCTAAGAGGAGGAGAATTGATGTAGATAAGTCACTTAATGGGCTTATTTTATTGCAAATAAGCCTTGGGTTGGGTTATGTATGTGTTGGGCCTTTGATCCTATGGGTTTTTGCTGTAATGGGCCACTTTAATAGGCCTAAAATATGGGTAGAAAGTAGGAAAACGGGATTTAATTTATTAGTTTAGTTAGAGTCTAGTTTTGAGTCCATTTCCTTTGTTATTTTAATTTCCTAGTTGGTTTAGGTTTCCTAATTAGTTAAGGATTGGGTTAGGCCTTTTCTTTTTAGGGTTTGAGTCAGTTTTAAGTCTTCTATATAAGTTTGTAAGTGGCTACAATATCATGAACGAATTTATTGTTGAAGAAAAAAAGATGGCTTATACTGTCATGCGATGCAGTTGGGTGAGACACCTTAGGTGAGATGGCTAAACCAAAGGGTGAGATGCTTATTCACTAGTTCTTCCCTCTTCTTAACCCCCATCAAATTCTTTCTTTTCTTTATTCTCTTATTTTTTTTTATTCATTCTTTCTGTCCCTGAATTTGGCTTATATTGAATTTAGTAAAGATTTTGCCTGGGATTGGATCACTTGTGACCTAGTTCTACATTATTTGGTATCAAAGCTATGGTTGAAGAAAAATCCAAACAAATTTCACTGGAGGATGTGTGGAAATCCCTTTAAACCTTGACTGCAAGGATAGATGGTCTTGACCAACAGCTGGCAGAACTGAGAGAGTCTACTGTTGCTCGCTTCAATACTCAGGCTACTGTTGCCCCATCTAATGCTCAGTCACGTTATTTTCGTGGGGAATTCCTTGAATGGGTGTGTGAATTAGATGTGTACTTTAACAACTCGACAGAGATGAAACGACTTCAATACGTTTGCTCCCAAATGAGTGATCGTGTTCGAATACAATGGAGAGTCCGTGAAAGGTAACTTCAAACTCAAGGGCATGAGTCTAGAACTTGGGACGAGATGCAGTATGAGTTGGCAGGCATGCACTTATCTAAACGTGAACAAAGCATGTACTTCTTTCTACCAGAGTTCTCTCCAATTACACCCCAAAAGCCACCCACAATTGACAAGAGCATGAAGGAATCATCGGCCTCTATTGTAAAGGAGCAACATGAGAGGACACCTCCAACCAGTGAACCAGAGTCAGAATTTGAGGTTAGTGTTGAAGAAATTTCAGCAATTACTATTGTCAAGGAGGAGCTAGTCATTGATGTTCCAATCAGTGAGACTTATGTGGAAGAATTCAAAAGCAACAAGGTTGCCACAATGGACAGTGAGGTTGAGACTAAGGAACTTGATACTACAAAAATTGTGATGACTGTGAACAACCAAGAGGAAGATCCTAAGGAGCTTGAGATTGAAATTATGGAGGCCAAGAACACAGTGGTAGAAGATATACTAGAAGACGACCCTATGGATATATCCGATGATATTGAGGTTGTGCATGTGGAGTTCGTCATCCCATTATAGTATATTGAAGATTGAGCTTCTCACATTCTAGATTACATCCTTATTATCAAAGATCTACCTGAATTTTTTTACGGCTTGAAGAGGGATGTGCACCATGATATAATCACCCTCACACTACAAAATTCGAGGACGAATTTTTTCTAAGAGGGGGAGAATTGATGTAGATAAGTCACTTAATGGGCTTATTTTATTGCAAATAAGCTTTGTTATGTATGTGTTGGGCCTTTGATCCTATGGGTTTTTGTTGTAATGGGCCACTTTAATGGGCCTCAAATATGGGTAGAAAGTAGGAAAACGGGATTTAATTCATTAGTTTCGTTAAGAGTCTTATTTTGAGTCAATTTCCTTTGTTATTTCAATTTCCTAGTTGGTTTAGGTTTCTTAATTAGTTAAGGATTGGGTTAGGCCTTTTCTTTTTCGGGTTTGAGTCAGCTTTAAGTCTTTTATATAAGTTTGTAAGTGGCTACAATATTATGAATGAATTTATTATTGAAGAAAAAAAGATGGCTTATGCTGTCATGCTGTGGGATGCAGTTGGGTGAGACGCCCTAGGTGAGATGCCTAAACCAGAGGGTGAGATGCTCATTCACTAGTTCTTCCCTCTTCTTAACCCCCATCGAATTCTTTCTTTTCTTTATTCTCTTTTTTTTTTTTTTATTCATTCTTTCTGTCCCTGAATTTGGCTTATATTGAATTTAGTAAAGATCCTGCCTGGGATTGGATCACTTGTGACCTAGTTCTACATTTTTTGTTATCAGAGCTATGGTTGAAGAAAAATCCAAACAAATTTCACTGGAGGATGTGTGGAAATCCCTTCAAACCTTGACTGCAAGGATGGATGGTCTTGATCAACAGCTGGCAGAACTGAGAGTCTACTGCTGCTCGCTCTAATACTCAGGCTACTGTTGCCCCATCTAATACTTAGCCACGTTATTTTCGTGGGGAATTCCTTGAATGGATGTATGAATTAGATGTGTACTTTGACAACTACAACTTGACAGAGATGTTATTAAGGCGGTGAGGCGACCGAGGCGTTTGAGGGTCTTTTGGAGTGCTTTGGCGATAGGGCTAACATAAGGCGTCGCCTTATCAGATAAAGCATTCTAGTGTTTTTTTTTAATATAACCATTTTATTTGGCACAAATAACATACTTAAAAATTATTTAATTATACTTATAAGCTAAATAAGATTAGAGATTCATATCAATGCAAGATTCATACCATTACAATAATAGCAATTTCAATCAATAGACAATAATAGATTATTATAGCAATAGCAATCTCATTCAATATATAGAAGAATTCAAACATTTTCACTTATCATGCAATTGGAAGAAAGAATAAATAATATAGAAGTATCAACGTGGAAGCAAAACTGCAAAGCAGAGTGGATATTAGTTCCTAATCAACTAGAAGAGCCATTGGATTTGGCTTGTCCAAGTGCTTGCTTTTGATACGAGGAGTACATAGTCATGTAATCACAAAACTACAACTTATATCAACAAATGTATAATTTACTTAAATCATAGACTTGCAACAGAAGCAACAGCGGCAATAGCAGCCAAAGCCACTAGCCACCACTAGTAGAAGCCAGCCTAGCCATGGTAACCAAAAAAATGTTGTCAGAGCCAGAATCGATTGAGATAATTGCCGCTGCCAAGCGTTTTATTTTCAACCCTAAGCCAAGGCGTGTGAGATACTATGAGGGTTCCTTTCAATTATTATTTCCTTTTATGTGATTCGGTGTGATGCAGTGTACAAGTCTTTTGTACGCAAGCCAATAGAAAACTTAGAAATGGAATATAAAATAAAATAATTTAAAAATAAATAAAACACTGCATTTCCAATAAGGCGACAAACCTTAACCCCCATAAAACGCATTAGTGCTTAGGCGCTACTAAGGTGACGCCTTAATAACTATGTGCAACGACTTCAATACATTTGCTCCCAAATGAGTAATCGTGTTCGAATACAATGGAGAGTCCGTGAAAGACAACTTCAAGCTCAAGGGTGTGAGCCTAGAACTTGGGACGAGATGCAGTATGAGTTGGCAGGCATGCACTTATCTAAGCGTGAACGAAGCATATACTTGCTTCCACTAGCGTTTCAGCAATTGCAAAGGAGCAACATGAGAGGACACCTCCAACCAGCGAACCAGAGTCAGAATTTGAGGTTAGTGTTGAAGAAATTCCAGTAATTACTATTGTCAAGGAGGAGCTAGTCATTGATGTTCCCATCAGTGAGACTCATGTGGAAGAATTCGAAAGCAACAAGGTTGCCATAATGGACAATGAGGTTGAAACTGAGGAACTTGACACTACAAAAAACACTACAAAAACGGTGATGACTGTGAACAGCCAACAGGAAGATCCTAAGGAGCTTGAGATTGAAATTGTGGAGGCCAAGGGCACAGTGGTAGAAGATGTACTAGAAGACGACCCTATGGATACATCCGATGATATTAAGGTCGTGCATGTGGAGTTCGTCATCCCATTAAAGTATCTTGAAGATCGAGCTTCTCACATTCTAGACTACATCCTTATTATGAAAGAGCTACTTGAATTTTTCTACAGCTTGAAGAGGGACGTGCACCATGATATAATCACCCTCACACTATGAAATTTGAGGACCAATTTTTTCTAAGAGGGAGAATTGATGTAGATAAGTCACTTAATGGGTTTCTTTTATTGCAAATAAGCCTTGAGTTGGGTTATATATGTGTTGGGTCTTTGATCGTATAGGTTTTTGCTTTAATGGGCCACTTTAATGGGCATAAAATATGGGTAGAAAGTAGAAAAACGGGATTTAATTCATTAGTTTAGTTAGAGTCTTGTTTTGAGTCCATTTCATTTGTTATTTCAGTTTCCTAGTCAGTTTAGGTTCTTAATTAGTTAAGGATTGGGTTAGGCCTTTCCTTTTTAGGGTTTGAGTCAATTTTGAGTCTTCTATATAAGTTTATAAGTGGCTACAATATTATGAACGAATTTATTATTGAAGAAAAAAAGATGGCTTATGCTGTTGTGCTGTGGGATGCAGTTGGGTGAGATGTCCTAGGTGAGATGCCCAAACTAGAGGGTGAGATGCCCATTCACTAGTTCTTCTTCTCTCTTCTTAACCCCCATTGAATTCTTTCTTTCTCTTTTTTTATTCATTCTTTCTATCCCTGAATTTCGTTTATATTGAATTTAATAACGATCCTGCCTGGGATTAGATCACTTGTGACCTAGTTCTACATTATTTGGTATTAGAGCTATGGTTGAAGAAAACTCTAAACAAATTTCACTGGAGGATGTGTGGAAATCCCTTCAAACCTTGACTGCAAGGATGGAAGGTCTTGACCAACAGCTAGCAGAACTGAGAGAGTCTACTCTTGCTCACTCCAATACTCAGGCTACTGTTGCCCCATCTAATGCTCAGCCACATTATTTTCGAGGGGAATTCCTTGAATGGATGTATGAATTAGATGTGTACTTTGACAACTACAACTTGACAGAGACGCAATGATTTAAATACGTTTGCTCCCAAATGAGTGATCTTGTTCGAATACAATGGAGAGCCCGTGAAAGGCAACTTCACGCTCAAGGGCTTAAGCCTAGGACTTGGGACGAGATGCAGTATGAGTTGGCAGGCATGCACTTATCTAAATGTGAACGAAGCATGAACTTCCTTCCACCAGAGTTCCCTCCAATTACACCCCAAAAGCCACCCACAATTGACAAGAGCATGAAGCAATCATCGACCTCAATTGAAAAGGAGCAACATAGGATTACACCTCCAACCAGTGAACTAGAGTCAGTATTTGAGGTTAGTGTTTAAGAAATTCCAACGATTACTATTTTCAAGGAGCAGCTAGTCATTGATGTTCCTATCAGTGAGACTCATGTGGAAGAATTTGAAAGCAAAAAGGTTGCCACAGTGGACAATAAGGTTGAGATTGAGGAACTTGACACTACAAAAACTGTGATGACTGTGAAGAGCCAAGAGGAAGATCCTAAGGAGCTTGAGAGCCAAGAACATAGTGGTAGATGTACTAGAAGACGACCCTATGGATACATCCGATGATGTTGAGGTTATGCATGTGGAGTTCGTTATCCGATTAAAGTATCTTGAAGATCGAGCTTCTCACATTCTAGATTATATCCTTATTATCAAAGAGCTACCTGAATTTTTCTACAGCTTGAAGATGGACGTGCACCATGATATAATCATCCTCACACTACAAATTTCGAGGACGAATTTTTTCTAAGAGGGAGAATTGATGTAGATAAGTCACTTAATGGGCTTATTACAAATAAGCCTTGGGTTGGGTTATGTTTGTGTTAGGCCTTTGATCCTATGGGTTTTTGCTGTAATGGGCTTGATGCAGCAGCGTTCCGATGGATCGACCCAAACCTGTTCCAGAACCCGGACCAAGACCCATATCCAGTTTGGGTTCCAAGTTACTAATTTGGATTCAAAATTAATAGAATATTCTAGGATTTTATTTTATTTTGAGAATATTTGTTATCTTTTATTTTAGGATATTTTGGGGTAACTATTAGTTAAGTAGAAATTTTCAATCTTAGTTTTATTGTGTTTCCATTTTATTAGACTTTAATTTAGAAAGCAATTAGGATTTTATATTTTAGTTTTAAGAGTTTTTATTTTGATTTAGTATAACTATGGCATGTAAGCTAAGAAATTGTTTAGTTGATTAACAAAGAAAAAAAAAAAGTGATTGTGAAAACCCCCCCTATGTGGCTGTCTTCTTCCCCCTCTTGTTCTTCTTCTCCCACCCTTCTCCTTCTTCTCTTCCCTGCAATCTCTCTTTTCTCTTCTCTTCTTCTTCCTAATCCTTTTAGTTCTTTCTGTTTATACTCTGATTGGGCCACGTTAGCAGCACCACACAAGTGGGTCGATCTCCATCATACCCTAAGCTATTGGTACAAAACTTGGAGCAACAGTAGCCAGCCCTAAGGCAATTCAGATATCTGAATCTGAAGCCGAAAACACTTCTGGTTTGTGAACTATAACTCTGCGACCTGATCTGGAATAGTATCCATCACCAGACCTGAGTTGCAGGTTCAGATCTCCTCCTTTCCTTTACTGTTTGGGTGATTCGTGACTGCATCCAAGAGGCCTTTGACCTGGGGACCTTAGCCTAAAGTGTGAGATCAAACAGAGCTCTAATGAAGAAGTTTTCTTTGATGAAGCTGCAATTGGTACTTTCGCCTTGGGTTTGAGAAGCAGGGAAGAAGACTACTCTTCTCTCCCACGATTTTCTTAAGTCTTTAAAGCCTTCCTTTTTCTTTGAAGTACTTTATTTGTTGTTTTCCCCTATTGCCCATCTCCATTATTCTTAATCCCACTTGTGCCCCCTTTACTTAACTGACCCCTCTATCACGTGGGAATTCCAGATTATTTACAATAGTGCCACTCCTTAGAAATTTCACATTATTTACAAAACCGCCATTGATTTTGATATTTGTGCTTTTCATTTAAGTGGGCCCTCAACCAACCAGTTTTTTTTTTTGGGCCCACCAACCCCCCCATTATTTGGTATCGGGGCAAATTTCCTATCCACTCGTTTACCCCAATGGTTGTTTACACCACCCCCTCATTTGAACAGTGGACTTGGTTGCTTCAACAGAGCGAAGAAATCTTAAGAATCCTCCAAGCTAACCAGGCTATACAGGAAGCAGAAGCTGTTATCCTCCAGAACATTGCCACAAGACTTGATGCCATAGAGACACTCATTCTGAACCCAGATAACCAGCAAAGCCACATTATTCATGATACTGCGACGCTACCTCATGAACCAAACTCTCTCTAATGGAATGAAGAAACCTTGAAAGCTCTCCAAACTAATCTAGAAGTACTTAAAGCTTCCTATCTAGAGGCCATTACAGTAAGCGTTGCTGCTGATATTAAAGATGAACTGAATGATCAAATGAAGGATGCTTCTGAAGAATTGGTCGATGACCCGATCTCATTTGTGAAGCCTTACCATTTGATTCCGATCAAAGTCATATCAGTTGTTGACGACCATCAGAAATTCGTGACTGTTGATCGCAAGGTGCACTAGATCTTTACCCCTTTGGAGCGCTGATCGAGTGGTGTTGATTCTTTCCTTCTATAAAATTCATGGACGAGTTTTATCTAAACAACAGGGGAGTTGATGCAACAACGTTCCGATGGATCAACCCAAACCTACTCCAGAACCCAGACCAAGACTCATATCCAATTTGGGTTCCAAGTTACTAATTTGGATTCAAGATTAATAGAATATTCTAGGATTTTATTTTATTTTGAGAATATTTGTTATCTTTTATTTTAGGATATTTTGGGGTAGCTATTAAGTAAGTAGAAATTTTCAATCTTAGTTTTATTGTGTTTCCATTTTATTAGACTTTAATTTAGAAAGCAATTAGGATTTTATATTTCAGTTTTAAGAGTTTTTATTTTGATTTAGTATAAGTAAGGCATGTAAGCTAAGAAATTGTTTAGTTGATTAACAAAGAAATAAAAAAAAAAAAAAAAAAAAGTGATTGTGAAACCCCGCCCACTCCCTACGTGGCTGTCTTCTCCCCCCTCTTCTTCTTCTTCTTCTCTTCCCTGCAATCTCTTTTTTCTCTTCTTCTTCCTAATCCTTTGGTTTCTTTCTGTTTATACTCTGATCAGATATACATACTGTCTCTAGGCGACGTTAGTAGCACCACCCAAGTGGGTCGATCTCCATCATACCCTAAGCTATTGGTACGAAACTTGGAGCAACAGTAGCCAGCCCTAAGGCAAGTCAGATATCTGAATCTGAAGTCGAAAACACTTCTGGTCTGTGAACTATAACTCTGCGACCAGATCTGGAACATTATCCATCGCCAGACTTGAGTTGCAGGTTCATCTCCTCCTTTCCTTTACTGTTTGGGTGATTCGTGACTGCATCCAAGAGGCCTCTCCTTAGCCTAAAGTGTGAGATCAAACAAAGCCCTAATGAAGAAGTTTTCTTCGATGAAGCTGTGACTGGTATTTCCGCCTTGGGTTTGAGAAGCAGCGAAGAAGACTACTCTTCTCTCCCACGATTCTCTTAAGTCTTTAAAGCCTTCCTTTTTCTTTTAAGTACTTTATTTGTTGTTTTCCCCTATTGCCCATCTCCATTATTCTTAATCCCACTTGTGCCCCCTTTACTTGCCCGACCCCTCTTATCACTTGGGAATTCCAGATTATTTACAATAGTGCCACTCCTTAGAAATTTCACATTATTTACAAAATTTCCATTGATTCTAATATTTGTGCTTTTCATTCAAGTGGGGCCTCAGCCAACCAGGTTCGGATTTTTTTTTTGGGGCCCACCGGCCCCCCATTAGGGCCACTTTAATGGGCCTAAAATATGGGTAGAAAGTAGGAAAATGAGATTTAATTCATTAGTTTAGTTAGAGTCTTGTTTTGAGTCCATTTCCCTTGTTATTTTAGTTTCCTAGTCAGTTTAGGTTTCCCAATTAGTTAAGGATTGGTTAGGCCTTTTCTTTTTAGGGTTTGAGTTAGTTTTGAGTCTTTTATATAAGTTTGTAAGTGGCTACAATATTATGAACGAATTTGTTATTGAAGAAAAAAAAGATTGCTTATGTTGTTGTGTTGTGGGATGTAGTTGGGTGAGATGCCTAAACCAGAGGGTGAGATGCTCATTCACTAGTTCTTCTTCCCCCTTCTCAACCCCAATCGAATTCTCTTTCTTTTCTTTATTCTCTTATTTGTTTGTTTTATTCATTTTTTCTATCCCTGAATTTGGTTTATATTGAATTTAGTAAAGATCTGACCTGGGATTGGATCACTTGTGACCTAGTTCTACATTACTCTTCATTTGAAGCTTCAATGTTTCAACATTAAGGGACAGTTAAGGATCTTCTAGAAGCTTCCTTTGAGGACAAAAGTGCAGGGGTTACTGTTCACGTGAACAATGTTTTCCAGCTCCCTTTTTGGGCTGGTTTGATGGGGCCAAGGCGGAAGCTGGCTGGTACAACATTGGACCTGGTTCAAAGGAATCAGCAGATCCCCTTCTCTTGCATGCCCGATCTACATCAGTGTTGTGCGTCGATATACATATTGTAGCCCTTACTTATTAGCTCATGCTTTTAGGGTGAGCGGTTGTAACATGGTATCAGACCGAGGATGTCAGGTGTTGGTTTGTGTTGTTGTCCCCCCCTTGATGCCACGTGCAGAGCCGTGTGTGTGTGTGTGTGTGTGTCTGCACGTGCGGGGGTTTTTTTTGTTGATATACATTATTGTAGCTCTTAATAGCTCGAGTTTTTTTTCTGGGATAAGCGGTTGTAACAGAGATGGAAGTCAGTGCCTTCACAATTTAGAGCAACAATTGTTTTAAAATATGGGGGGATTTAAGCTTCTTGTAGGAATGTGGCCTTTGAGGGTTGGGAAGGGTGATGTATAGATCATGACATCATGTCAATTGTTATGTGATTATGTGTCTATGATGTATATGTTTTGGGCTATATGCTAAACTTTACTTTTTTTTATAATAAAGCTCAATACCGTGCTTGTCGTATGGCCGTTAAATTATCTTCAGATGATTGAGATTGATCATTTGTAACTAGGGGAAACAGTGAATCATATGACTTAGATTTATTTTTAATTTACGGTACTTTTTAGAATTTATGTTTTAACCTGAGTTCTTGTTGATGCCTTGATGTATCTGCATGATTGATGAAAATGTGACTCTTCGTACATTTGCTAGCTAATGCGCATTCAATGGCTGATTTTGATAGTATTTGTAATCCTACTGCAGATATCTGGCTCAAATTGGAGCATTAGTTCTCTTGGATGCAAATGATGCAGTCCTCTCCTTGAAAGATATATGTGAGAAGGTTGCAGAAGGCAAGAATGGATGTCATTGGGAGGCATTTGAAGCTTACAGACACTTAAGGTCCCTGGGATACATAGTCAGTCGACATGGGGTCCCTTGGACTATGAAGAGTGTTAAGAGCGTCCCTGGTTCTGCTCATCTTGAAGGCACTATGGAAAGCAATGAGGTAGCGGATAGGAAATCAGAAGATGAACTTACCATCATTAGCCTGTTTAAAGATTTGAATATTAATGAAGTGGGGCTGGATTTTGATGTGTATCTTCCCAACAGCAAGTTTAGAAAGTCTTGTCCGGGTGATCCAAGTTTTATCCTCTGTTTAGCCAGGTACGCGGTACACATGGCAGATTCAGACAATCTGTTCCGTCTTTACCCTGTACCTGTTTTGAAGTATTGATGGTTCTACTATTTATCCCTAGTAATATATCTTGCATGTAAACCTTGGAATCTGTGTATCTTCTCTCTTTATTTTTCAAGTATGACTTGGTTTTAGGCATTACAGTTTATCAAGATATTTGAATGTATTCTACTTTATGGACGGGACTGTGGCCATCCTGAATATTTAGTGCTGTAGATGCACTTAAATAAACTACAGTTGAATCATGATGTCTGTGATTTTTATTATTGCTGAATCTATTATCTATAAAGGCCTGCCTGGAATGATCTTCGGGTGTCATTTTTGTTGATTTTTCTGCATTTAGAACTCTTTAAGTATGAAGAAAATATGAAATGAAATTGTTGGCATATAGAATGAATTTTTTGTATGTTGAGAAATCCATCATATAATACATATTTTCAGTGCACTATTTGCAAAAATGTGCTTTGGTCTTTAGTTCAACACATCTTTTTCCCTTGATTAGTTTCTCTTGCTTACCTTTTCCTTTTTTAAAGAGATCAACCTGTATGTCTTGCACTATTGTAAAACCATCTTAATGTTCAGTTTTAGTTTTGTCTTTTTTTTTTTTTTTAGGGGTCAACCACCACTGAGAGCAGAGATTGAAAACCTCGAGGAAAAGTGCAATGGCATTCCTTTGAAGTTTTGTCATGTAGATCATGGGCGTGTCAGTTTCTTTTCCTTCGACAAATTGGAGCTTCCAGTCCTACCCTGATAATCTCTAGAAGGTGGAATTTTGTTTAAGTGAAGGTTCAAAGATGATGTTAGAAAAGTAATTATTTTATGATCTGATGTGTAAAGGAGATACAGGAGCAGCTCTTTGGGTTAGTAGGATATTTGTATATTTGGTTTATCTTGTAATATTTTACGAGTTCCATCCCATTTTGAATTGTAGAGTTTTGATTACATTATAGATTTAAATTGGGTTGGATAATTAGGAGATACATTAGGTTTTACAAGTAGGAAAATTTTAATTTCGTTTTAATAAATATGCTTGTAACCAATTCATTGGACTGATTTAATGGAACGGAAATTGATCTTATGTCGCTGCTTGTGTGTTTTCATCTCCTCTTATCAGTGAGACTCTCTTTCTTCCTTCCATTAAATATTTGTAGTAAGAAACTACTGCCGGTTTTCCTAGTCTGTCAGACCCTGTTTCAGATTGATTCTGTTCTTTTGCAACTAAACCTTCTTTTTTTCTTTTTTTTACTTGTCACATTTGAAAGGCCTAGGGACTAGGAGAGTGGTTTTTATCTATAGAATTTCAAGTTGAATGGCCTTCAAACAGGAGAGATCACACTTATTTGAAACTGAAGCAGTTCTAGTGCTTTATGGGTTGGACAACCCTCTAATTTACTGTACTTTTTAGCATTTATGTTCAAACCTGAGTTCTTGTTGATGCCTTGATGTATTTGCATGATTTGATGAAATTGTAAACTCTTCCTACATTTGGTTGCATTCAATGGCTGATTTGATAGTATTTGTAATCCTACTGTAGATATCTGGCACAAGTAGGAGGATTAATTAGTCTCTTGGATGCAAATGAGAGAGTCTTCTCCTTGAAAGAGATATGTGAGAAGGCTGCATGAGGCAAGAATGGATGTCATTGGAAGGCAAGATCTATTGGTGATTCTATTTTTTCAATGCATAGATACAAAAGGTAAAAATAGGATCAATCAGGTTAGCCCGATCCTGGCAAAAATCAGGGTCAATTAGAGTGGAGTTGGGTTGGCATGAATCCGATAGGGTTGCAGGCATGAGTTCGATCGGGTAGGGTTGGGCCAGGTTAAGTTTTTGGGACCTAGGGTTGAGCTGGGATCCACCCTGTTTCACCCCTAGTTACCAACTGTCTCTGCACTGTTGACACTAACGTACAGACCTTCAGTGCAAAGCAAACACTGCCACCGCTGACAATAGACCTGTGCACTCTCACATCACCAGAATTGGTCTTCTCATCACTGACACATCATCACTGACACATGACCATGCTTGCCAACAATGACAACCCATATACAACAGAAATTTTCCTCCCAAGTTGTACAAAAATGGTAGTTATGTCTTTATTGATAAAGTGATAACTCATTGTTATGTGCATTAATTGGGTCACTAAAGAATTTTTTTTTTTCCTGGTAGAAGGTTACTAAAGCATTAAACAGAGCTATAACTTTTGATGCCTTGTACCAAAATCATTTCTTAGAATTTCAATTTTGCAGTTGGAGAACTGTAAAAGTTAAGCCTTTGCCACGCTCTGAATCAGGAAAATATGACTTCTGAAAAGAAAAACGGAACACCAGCTATTAGAGGATCAAAATCCTCTGTTTTTCTCATCCATGTTTTTCCTTGTTTTGCTACCTACAGAACGCGACACGTGGACAACAAGTAGACCAACGGTCAAGATTGGGTGAGGATTATTACATCCGGTGCGTTGGTCTTAAAGTTTTCCACGTGTCGCGTTCTGCGGGTAGCAAAACAAGGAAAAACAGGGATGAGAAAAACAGAGGATTATTTTCCGCTATTAGAAGGTAGCTACTAGCTACTAGCTACTGCCTAAAAAATAGTTAGGACTTAGGAGTGTTGACCACTTGCTCTTCTTTATTGTAAGTTGTGGCCACTTTCAGCTGTGGCACAACAATATACTAAAAAAGGAACCTTTTAGTTCTTACATTGGTTGTCATTGATTGCAGGATGTCAAGGGGCATCATTGTTAAGGGGTGCCCTTGGTCCAATGGTAAAAGTACGAGTTGCAACCTGGTGGTCAAGCAGTCAAAATAGTTTCTCGACACACTCAAGGTAATGCTGCTTAGTTCTTCCCCCCCCCCCCCCCACCTTGCACATGCGGGAACCTCACGCAGCAGGTACGCCCTTTTTTGAGGGGCACCATTGTCGCCATGAACTTTGTAATGGTTAATATGGGCTTCAAAATATCATGCCACATCTTCTGAAGATCTCTTTTACGGTGGTTTCTTGCTTAGCTTCCACTTTTTCAGGTCTTTACTCCTCTCCACCATCTAAATGGACATATGCATGAATCCCTAATATGAAATAGACCTAACAAGAAGGGGTCAACAGCTTGGTTTTGGATTCATCAATGGTGAGACTGGGTTCTACTTGGTTTAGGTTTGTGAGAATCCTGATTTTTCCGGGCTTGGGCCCCCCCTTAAAATTTTGATGGTTTAGGTCCAAGCTAGTCTCAGCTTGGCTTGGCTCACAAAACCCATCAAACATATTAAGTTGATTCAAGCCCAATACTAAAAGCACATGAAAAAAAAATATTTGTTTTGGTAATTCTGGCCCACAAGATCCAAACAACAAAGCCCACACTCCACGTTAAAAAAAAAATTCTTCCCCTATTTAAGTGTGTTATTCAATCTAAGATTTAATCAGTGAACATAGAATTTTGAGTGTCCTTCATAGGGAAATTTTGGGGGGTGTTTGGTTCGGTAAATCAAATGGTGTATATATCAGATATGAATGTTAATTTTTTGATAGACATTCTTCTGAATTATGTTTCTTTCTGAAAAAATCGTTTGGTTGCCTTGAGGTAGGGGTGTCAATTAGTCAGTCTAGCTCGGTTTTGGCTCGGGTTGAGTCGGTTTCGGTGTGGGAAAGCTGAAACCAAAACAGAACCAATAAGGAAATTCTGATTTCGGTTTGGTTTTGGTTTCAGTGCGGTTTGGTTTCGGTTTGTCTTCGGTTTCTTAAATCGATTTGTAACCGGGTTGGTTTTGGTTTTTGGTCCAGTTTGGATTCGACTTTCCATACAAATGTATACAAAACTATGCAAATTTTGATTTTTTTAATGAATTTTGGAGTGTTTCGGTTTCTTACCGGTTTGGTTTCAATTTCGGTCTGAGTTTTGAGCCAGTTTCGATTTGGTTTCGGGTTCATTTGGTTTTCGGTGCGGTTCAGTTTGGTTTTGGGGTTGCAATACTCCAAACCGAACCGAACCAATAAGGCTTCGGTTCGGTTCGGTTCGATCCAGTCCGTGTTGTTATCGGTTTGATCCAGTCGGTTTTACCGGTTCGGTTTAAGAATTGACACCCCTACCTTGAGGTTAGTACATGTTTCTCGCGGGTTGAGATATTGGCTTCTGTAGAGAACTTCTTTTCGCTTTCTCCTTTTATATTAGGTGGTAAAAAGGTTGCTCAAATCTGAGTTTAAGTGCTGAGGTAAACTCAGATTTGGAACACATCTTTTGTAATATGGTCATTCATGGGAAGTAGGGTGTTCACTTATGAGGGTCAATCTAGTAGAACCAAACACCTCCAAAAATTAAGAATTATCATTCTAAAGAATGTTATCCCAAAGATTTACCGAACCAAACACCCCCTTAAGTTTCCCAATATATATGGGTCCTAGTGGGCCCCTTTGCTTACAAAAGAAAAAAAAGTTTACAAGTATGCCTATTTTTTTTGGTAAGAAACAAGTATGCCTATTTACATATGTGCAATGACTGAAAATTCAATTATTTCAAATATTTCCAATAGTACCTTTAGGAACAATCAATAATGAATTGGAATATATTGTTGGACCTGGAAATATTAGAAGAAATATAATCCAACCTCTGAGATCATGGGCCCCCTATTTGCTTTGTTATTGGTAGCATGGTTCAATGAAACTAGCCCCACTTTAAATTACTTGACCTATGTGCTCATTCCAGTCCAACTTTCACTATTAATAGACTGTTTTGCTTAAAGCTGATCTCCCTGAATGAGTTCCCTAATTTATGCAAGTGGATGCTAAGAAGTCAGCAAGTAATGTACTTTTCTTCAGAAATAATATGGTTTCTTTCTCCACAATCATTCATCCATGTAGTCATTCTTACCTACTTATTTCAAGCATTATGATGTACCAAGTGCTAGCATCCTCATCTTGGTGGATAGATTACTTTAATAGATTTTATTATTATGCTTTAAATACTAGAAAGTAAAATTCAATTTAAATTTTGAAAAGGGGGGGGGGGGTGGATTTCTTTTCCATCACTATGTTAGTGAAATATAATGTTTTACTATTTATCTCATAGTAGTACATAGGTTAGTCCATATGATAAAGGACGAGGCAAGCATTTCATTGGTACAATTTCAACTCAAAATGTCAAACAACTAATATTACAAAATATATTATTTTGTATTTTATATTCATCTTCATCTGATGGTATTTTGATAATTTTACTAAAACTTTAAATCAGAATTTGAGTAACTTTCGACTAAAATTTTGCCATTGAAATGTATGTGAATTTCTCCATCACATTGACTAACTCATGTACTATCAAGTAGCAAATAGTGAAGCATTAGTGACAACTACAATAACCTAAAATAATAAAAAAAAATTACAAGTTTGGAATAATATTATTTCTTCAGAGGATTAGAAACTTAAAACTGTCATCACATATAATACTATATTATATATATATATATATATATTTATATATATATAGAGAGAGAGAGAGAGAGAGAGAGAGAGAGAGAGGAAAAGTGGGCGTTTAACCTCAAGAATGATACAAGTCATGAGTCATGAAGGGGGAGGATGTGATCACAGATGAATTGAAAAATGGGCACTTGATTCATGGGGGATGTAAGGATAACTTAAGAGGTGAAGAGTGAGAAGAATGAAAACGTCAGAGATACTAAGGTCAATGCAGTTCACCTGGTCTAGTCTTCAGATAACCAAACAAGAAGACAAGTCCCCATGGGGCATGGAGTACTGGAGGGAAGGCCTCATGCAATGAAGCGTCCACCCATCCCCTCTTGACTCTTGAGGGTTACCAGACAAATAAACAATAAATGGACCGAATATTAAACAAAACTAACTAATAAATGGATGAAAAGGAACTTAAGGTGTGTTTCTGTCATCTGTGGGGGTCCAGTACTACTGCCTATTCCGTCAATACATACATAAGAGAGAGACACGTTACATGCATAAGAGAGGTGTTAATTGTGACATAATCATATCTTTCCTTCTCTCTCTCTCTCTCTCTCTCTCTCTCTCTCTAATTCTTTTAGTTTTCTTTGAAGAACCTTGACCTACCACTGTAATTAAGGTTATTTATTTATTTTTTATATTTTAAATTATTATTTATGAAACCCTGTTACTAAGGTTTAAAGAGAAGGCATGTGTAGAATTTAAGATATTTAGACAGCCTTAGTGTCAGTAAAAAAAAAAAAAAGATAAATAAATGAAAATATGTGCCACGTTGGTATCGATCCCTTTTTATCTTTCTCACAAAATAAACAATGGTGTCCACGATGGCATTCTCTCTTTTCCAATAAGAAAAATTATACGTTAATTATGTAGAGGCGATTTTCTTTACCATTGTAAATCACCTCCAGGTCTCTTGCATTGCCCTTGCAAGAAACCTTCTTAAAAGGAAGTATGATTGATTACAAGTAGTGAATTTGCAAGGGGCGCATTTGGTCCAACGGTAAGTTACAACTATTGTGACCTAGTGGTCAAGTGATTGAAACAACCTTTTGACATTCTCCGGGAAAGGCTGTATAGTTCTTTTCCCCCTGTCCAGACCTTTTACATGCTGGAGCCTTGTGCACCGAGTATGCCCGATGAATTTGTTGTTGTGACCTAAAAAGTAAAAATATAATGACCCTTTATATTTCACTAGTCTCTTACTTTTTTTAGGCCTGTTTGTTTTCTTGTACTTATGCAAATAATATTTTATATGAAAATATTTTTACTTTTTTTTTTATATATTTTATTTTAGAACAGATAAAAATCATGTTTTATGGATAAATTTTGTTTCCACCTTGTGACGATAAAACAAACGGACGAAAAGAGAACATGAAAGTATAACCTAGATGGCAAATCACAAATGACGAGGGACCTTTAGTTACCCACATGGGGGTGAGGAAGTCATTTTTTGTAACTTTGACCTATAATTCCAAATCAATTTCATATTTTGTTCAACAAATTTTTAAGTAACCGATCAATCAATATTCCTGTAATTTTATGAAGGACAATTAACCTTATTAGCTTAGAACAATGTTGTATATGGATTTTAATAAGATATTATCAAATTTGAATTTGCTTAACCAAACAGAGCTTGGATCTTCAGGGAATACACTTTCCTTCATTCAAAGGTGGGAAAAAGCATGATATTTAGTGCTTTGATTAGTCAATTCACTATTTGCTATTTCATTGACCAAATGACTTTCCAAACCTTTTTCTTCCCCCGACACAACATGCAAGTTTTTTATTTCTTTATTTCTTTATTTATTTACATTTATATCTAATAAAGATTTTTCTTTATTTTTTTGATAGAAATCTAAATGTAATTTCATTAGAAAAAGAAAAGTAACTATATAAACCACAGCCTTTCTAAGATTTTTACGATCCCATTGTAGTTCAAATAAAGAATATTTATTAGCACAATAAAAAAAAGTAATTATTGATGTCTAAATGGAAATATTTTTTGGAGATAGAACCTAAATGGAACTTTCATTAGAAAAAGAAAAGTAACTACATAAATCACAGCCTTTGTAAGATTTTACGATCCCATATCGTATTAGATAAAGAACTTTCAATAGCATAAAAGAAAGTAACTATTTCATATCTAAGTGGAATTTTTTTTTTTTTGGGGGGTAAAAATCTAAGTGGAACTTTCATTAGAATAAGAAAAATTACTACATAAACGATAAGCTTTGTAAGATTTTTATGATCTCATTTCAGTCATATAGGGACTGATCCCACATCAACTACAAGAAAGGGATTTAATGTGGACTGATATAGTCTTGGCTTCCCTCATCTTATGAACTAGTTTATGGGATTGAGTTCCCAATGTTTGTATCAAACATCTACATTAATCATGGTTTTCGAAGAATTGACATAATCTTAGGTTCCCTCATCTTATAAGCTAGCTGGTTGATACATATGATCAATCCCTTATAGGTGGATATGAATGATCAAAGGTAAAAAACCGTTAAAAATAAATCCAATTAAAAAAAAATGATAAATTCATATGATCCGAATTAATATCAAATACAAGATATATACTCTCAAGAGAAGGTTTTGTGGACATGTACACATGAATTATAGGTTCAAATGTAACTTTTTTTTTTAGAGAGAAATTCAATCTACTGGGCTGGAAGGAGGCAAACAAATGAAGGGAGACATTACAGACCGACTATAAGAAGCAAAACCCCAACTAACTTGAATGGGACTCGACAAGTCACTTATAGAAGGCCAACGAGGACAAAAAATCAAAGAATCATAAATCCCATAATTTTTAGGTGGGATATTCTTGTGATGTTGCTTTGTTTCTTATTTATTTATTTCTTCTTCTTCTTCTTTTTTTTATCCTCTTGAATTCATGTAACTAACCCCATTTACTTTGTAAGAGTTAAATTATTATAAATTAACCCACTTAAATAGTTGATCACTAATTTTTTTTAAGAACAAAGAAGACAAATTACAGCAATTGCTAGCAAGTTTACAAAATAAATAAATAACATTTTCCAAATTCCATTACCCAAAATCTACACACTTCAAAGGAACTAGGAACCAACTACAACTACACCCCACCCAACCCCCAAAAGAAAAGGAAAAATAGAAACAATGGAAGAAATGAATAGATTAAACTGAACAAATTGGGTAACTCCTCATGAGCCAAAACCTCCATGCAGTCACCAATTAAGATCCCCAATTGCAGCAGGTACTGTTAAGGAGGTTGGATAATGAATAGTGTTCCTCTTATAAAAAAAAAATGAATAGTTTTCCAATCCAATTCTCTCTCCTCCACTCTTCAAAACAGTGGGCAGCAGCAGAGAGGGAAGATTAAAGAGAATAAAGAACAGAGAGAGAGAGAGAGAGAAATAAAGAGTTGCCTTTTTATGATTCATTCACCTTCTTCCCCTTTACTCTGACCCACCCATGGTGGAGTATAACTTTTCCCTTAATTCTGAGCAGTTAATGTTTTGGAGTCTACGATGTGGGTGGGTGTGTTATTTCCCTGATTTTGACTCTCTCCCTCTCCTCTTCTCTCTCTCTCTCCTCTCGCTCTCTCTCTCTCTCTCTCTCTCTCTCTCTCTCTCTCTCTCTCTCTTGTATTTGATTTGAAAAAACATCAATACCCAGTCGGTGGACCCTCTAGCAGTAGATTGTAAATGTCGCAGAAGTCATGGGATCGACCCTCCTGCTTGGATTCACCTCCGCCGCCGCCGTTCTCGTCTCCGGTCTCCTCCTTCATTTCCTCCACCACCACCACCACCACTCTTAACCCACCCCCAAATGGATTCTTTTCTTTACTCTGTATTTGCTTAAGAACAAGAGAGGGAAAATGTAATAATAGTTTAATGAAACAAGAAATAAAGAAAGAATAAATCAATGCAAATATTGGGGATCTCTCTGTAATCCTCCATTACCCTTTCCTTCTTTAAAAATATGAAATTGATTACAAGAAATGAAAGACCAGAGAGAATCATCAATGATAGATAAACCCTCTGAAACAGAGACCGTGAAGAAGATGATTAAACAGAGGAGACAATAGCGTTGGAGACATCGTAAGGAGGTAAGAAGGCAAGCGACATAAGGAAGACGAAGATGATGACCGGCGTGAGAAGAAGCAGAAACGGTGGCGGAGGCAGCGGCGGCAACATGAGTGGCAACAATAAGAGCGACACCGTTAAGACCAAGAGGATCAGAACCGAACCGAAACTGAAGTACCTGTTCATCAACTCTCCCTTTTTTCTTCTCCTTCTTCAATGATTCTGTAATTTTAATAGCAATAGAGATCCTGCATTCCCCTTTTAACATGTTCTTCCACCTCCCTCTTCATCATAATCATCCATGGCTGACCTCGTTTGATTCAAAGAATTTCTCACTTCCTAGTTTGGGCGTCTGGGTCTCCCTTACAAATTCTTCAACCTTTAGCCAAGTATGGATGCCTCTCTCTCTCTCTCTCTCTCTCTCTCTCTCTCTTTTGTGTGTGTGTGTGTTTATGATATATGATGCCACGGAGCAACCGAGGTTTGGAGGATTTTGGTTGTTTATATAATAAAACGGAAACTTTACCCAAAAAAAATATATATATAATAAAACGACCCCTTCTCTCTCTAGTCTCTCTCTAGAGAGAGAGAATTGGGTTGGGCTAGAGAGAGAGTGGGTTTAAGGGACAATTAAGTGTTGATGAAGACGGATAACGGCAAACTTGTGTCGGTCACGTCAGTTTAATTCCTCATATTAAGCCTCATCCTAGGGTACCCTATTTAGGCTAGGCCTGTTGTGATTATTAAGGTTGTTCTGGACTAGAGTGGAGGGTCTGGAGACCCCTAGTTTTTATAAGTAGGAGAAGGGCGGTTTTGACCCAAAATCTTACCAAACTTTGTTTACCTAATTTGAATTTCTAGATTAATTTGTTTGATGGTTTATATGAGGCTGCTAAAGTTGAAAACACAAAATTGACCCGGAATTATTAGATCTCTTGCCCTTGTTGTAAATTAACTAAGTACTTTCCTATCTAAGGATGGACCTTTGCCGCCTGATGGGTTCATTGCATTTGGAAGACCCTTTCTTTGCTTTGATCATTTTGAATTTGGCTACATATCTTAATTGGTTAGGAGTGAAGTCAAGAAAAAAAATGAATTTGAATTTTGGTTGATGAAGTAAAGTGGAAACTAGGAAGAAAGCTTCCAATGGGGGATTTGCACTTTACTGTTAAAAAGTAAAATACTAAAAAAAAGGGGGAAGGGGGGAACAATTTATGCTCTCTTGTAAAAAGATTCCTTAAATGGTATGTCATTAGGGTCTAAAGGAAACGTGGATGAAAGCACCAATAGGGTAGAATAATTAAAACCTTATGATGCGATCTAGATAAGAGTCCTAAGATAAAGAATAATTAATATAAGGGATAGAGATCGTTGTAAGGCCGTGTGGCCTTTACACTAGCATACAAACCAATGAGAACGTACCTAAATGTATTCGAAAGGGTGGAATTTTTCATTTCATCAAAGGTGGGATCATCATTTTGCCTCTCCTATTTTTCCCTAAATGCTAATAAATTTTGGGAAAAAGAAAACTATCCGATGCATATGCGTAGACAAATGGAAAAGTTTATGGAATGAAACTATAAAAAGATGCTCATGTCCCATCTTCACTTCCCCATGTATCTGAACATGCGCAACACTATTGGTTAACGTTGTTTAACCTAAATTATTAGTCAAGATGTGCAATACCATCTCCACACCCCTTGAAAAAAAAAAAAATGACATGGGCAAATGCAGATTTTTCCATTTGATCCCAATCTCATTGTAACCAATCGTGGCCACACAAAGCTAAGTACTCCACTTTGAGGTGTTTCATTCAGTTTTCACTTGGAATCAAACAGAACTTTAGTCAAGTCAGGTTGGTGCTTTCACTTGTGAATCCTAACCCTTTTCCCTTTAAATTGGGGTCCGAAACGGTTCTTCGCATCCTTGGCTTTGTGATGATACAAGGTTGGCGTGACCCATTCATTGGTCCTTGGGGGTGATTGATAAGCAATCAAAGTCAGCAATGAATGGGATCAAGAAAATTAGTCAATGGATGGATCATCATTCATCATATGCATTTTCCTTGTGAGCCACACTGGGAAATGAGATGAGAAATACAAGAGTCAAATTAACCAGTCTTTCCAAGAAAATGCTAGCCCAAAAATTGTTCAAGCCTGGTGGTCTGAGGATCTAAATAATTCTGTATCTATTATGACTTGAAAAATTAGAAACCCAACCCTGTTAGACAGCCATGGACACAATACTATGAAGTTTCGGCTAGGTTGAATTTTTTTTTTTTTGAAAAATCTCTCAGTTTGACTAGTGCTGTGGATCTATATTGACCTCACAACCATATGGACCAGATCATATGAGGGTTGATGAGAACCATTCAGGGAAAATATTGAAGAAATTAGGTTGGAACTTGATTCAATCTCAGATCCCACCGTACATGCCCTTTCAATCCCAATCCAATTGATTATATTGTTGATGCATCTATTAATATTCTTATTAAATCATGGCTCTACAGCACCATTGACAATACATATTGATAAATAGAACTGCCATTTGTTTGGTAGAAAAACAGATCGACTAAAAAAATTACAATTTGAATAAACAATAAAACAGTAGGAAAGGTCCTTCAGATGTTATCTATACAAGAGCCTTCAAGAGATCGCACCTTGCTCTGAACATCCACAACAAGAAATTTTGTTTACGACAGTGATTAATTTTAGGTCCAAAAATCACGGTTGTAGATCTATGGCCATGGTTTTTTTATCCACCGTAGATCCATCATCATATCAATCACCGTATTTGAAATCTGGTTTACAATCAATGTTTTCAAGTCTACTTGTGTATTGTATTTTTAGCACCATATATTTTTTGAAAATCCACTTATATTTCTCTTTAGGCGGTTTACAATTTCTTTCATCTAAAAGATACATTTTTTTTTAGTTGCGGCTTAAAATAACCACAACTAAAGTAAATTTCTTATTTTTTTAATTAATAAAAATATATTTTTTAATATAAAAAAATTAAAAGACAGCATGATCTTATGCCAGACATATAGGAAGGCCAAATAACAGCCCCACCCCAATGAAAAATAGAAATCTGGTCACTATTTCCACAAACTCTCTTGGCCCTACATGCTCATGTAAGAGCCACACTGGCTTTTAGAAAACCTTCTCCCTGTTTTTAAATTATGAAAATAGTCTTTATAGCAACTGGTCCACAAACCACATGTAAATGTTTTGATACTGTTCAATTAGACGAGTTCTTATCCCCTGCTTGGTCCCTTGTTCTAATCATACCAATCACTTTTCTGGCTGGACTGGGACAGACAAAAGCTTCTCTTGGACTGCCTTACTCAATTAGGGCGAAATGGGGTCTCTGTTTATTAGGGAAACTCCATTACTAGGTCCACCTAGATATAGGCTTGTATAAAGACAGGACACAGTCCCAATTCAAAGTTTTAAGGCTATATCATAGTGCTGTACTGCATCTTTACCTATTTGTATTTCAAATTCATTGAATCCTACTTGGCCTAGTTGACTCCGGGTTTTTGGGTCCAACCCTAAATCCTTGGTTTGGTCAGACCAGGAACCAATAGAGCCCCTTTCCAATTTTCAATTTCCACATCAAAAGGTCAAAACTCTCAAACTCCAATTTTCAATCTGTGACAGATTCTAATGGAAATTGGAAAACAGCAGACTATGACCCCCAATTCAAACCATACATTACTCTTGTCCTCCCAAAAGTTTTCTTTCTTTCGTGGATTTTTAGCAGAAATGCTTTATGGTGTGTTTGTAATTGGAGATTTGTCAAAGGAGAGGCTTAAAATGTAAAATAGTAAATGTCAAGGGAAATGAGTAAGGTTTGTATAAGAACATATGGGATAATGATAGATATATCGTTAGTGTACAGTAAGTTAGTGGACAACACCAATGAAAGTATATAATGGAATATCATTGAAAAAGGAAATGGAGGTCATTTCGAGAAGGAGAAGAGAGAGATAGACACAGTGAATGCTAATATATGGTATACCAGCGGCATACTCAATCTTTTCCCAAAACGGTTATGAAGTAAACCTTTTTTTTTTTTTTTTTTGTAAAATTATGAAGTAAAGTTGTAGTAATGGAAAAGTAGGTGAAACATAATGTTTTGATTACATGGTTAGCTCTCTTATTTTGAAAAAAAAAAAAAAAAAATGGTTCAATGATTCATTGTATAATCTGACGACTTCACTATTTTTCTCTATTCCATTCCTTATCAAAAAACAGATTTTGTTCCATTATCAAACTAGTCTATGAAACACATGTTGGTTGGTTCATCAAAAAATAAAAAGCAAAATAAAACACATGTTGGCGGCTTTGAAAGAATTAGATCATGTTTTTTGAATGTTGGTTGGGAAGTTTGCATCTCAAAATTGAGAAAACTCTCAGCAATGAGAGATCTAAGTCATTTGATTAATCATGCTTTCATCAAATGTAGTGGTTAATTTTTACTAATATTTTTTCTTTAATATAGAGTAGGTCAGTCAGAATTTTTATTTATTTTTACTTTGGATGGTGGTAAACTCTTCCTGTACTGCTTGTTTCAGATTCGGCTTATGAGTGAGCTTCCTCCAATGCTCTAATATGGATCTTTCAATTTGATCACATTACTCGTTTTACAAGATACATTGGGGTATTTTTCAAGAGATAACACCTTCAACGGATTCCACATAGTAGGTGAACAAATTCAATTAGAAAGATCCTTTATGATCAATACCATTGTGGTAGATAACCAAGGGTAATTTTTCCTTGTTTTGGGTTTGAGGTTATGAGAGTCGGTTGTTGAAGGTCAATTACTTACTATGTTTCTATTGGGGAAAAAAAAAACTTGCCAAGTCTTTCATGCTTAATAATGACCATCAAGTGGAAGGTTCCAATGAAAGATTGCAGATATATTCAAGAGAAATAGTTAGGTATTCCGTCGATATACCCAAATCTGTGTCTATCTCTCTCCTCTTCCTCTTGAAAAAATCCCTAATTTCCCACCCTATCCAACCCTTCCATTGGTTGAGCTACTAGCTCTAAGAAAACCGATGACATACCTGACCTCCTCCCTATATATAATTAGTATGATTTGATAATTTTAACCACCTCATTTACATAATACTTCTTGGTTTAGTTAGAGGTTTTGAATTCGTATTACTGTTCAACTAAATTGAAAGAGGATATGTCTAAGGAATTATAGACTCAAGTCAATTTTTTGTTTAACTAATAAATTAGTTTGGAAGAATTAGAGCTCCCAATAATATTCATATTATGAGACAGTACCCAAACCATAGATATGGTCTTTTTGATAACGATTTTCCCACACTGTCATTGTTAGAGTTTATGTACTCGTGACTAGGGGTGTTAATCAGTTAGGTCAGGCCAGTCTTGGTCGGGCTTAACTGGGCCTGGCGGTGTGAAATCCTTGCATAGTGAACCCCCGTTTACTTAAACGGGCCTGGGTTTGGAGGGCATGGTACGGTTTGTAATTGGGTCGATCGGTGTCAGGCTTTAAATGGGCTACCTTAAACGGGCTATGGGCCTATTTAATTCTAAACGGGCTCTAAACGAGCCTACCCTAAAATCATTTTTTAAACGGATTAAATTATTGGCTTTACAATTTAAGCATTTTTCTTAGAATTTAAGAAGATAAGATTCTTAGAAAAGGTATTTACAATTTAAGCATTACTCTATTTTGTAGTATTAGTGGTAGAATAGGTATTTACAATTTAAGCATTTTTCTAAAGGGGGTCGGGTTGGTCGGGCTAAGTGAGTCGGTTCTAACGGGCTACTTAAGTGAGTCGGGCCGATCGGGCACCCGATGGGCTACTACTCTGCACCGTAAGCCCGGCCCGTTTATTAAACGGGCCGGTTCAGGTCAGGCCTTAAAGAGAGTCGTGCTGGGTCAAGCCTATCGGTGCCGGCTCAGGATTGACAACCTTACTCGTGACCACCTTCAATGTGACAAATCTAAGCAAAACTTGGTGTCATCATCTTTGAAATTGTGTTTTTAATTATTATTAACTAGATTTAGATAGAGATCCACAAGGATCAACAAGGGGTCAACTGAGCCACACTTATTACTAATTACTACAATTTTTCAAGAATGTGGGGTAGAAGGGTTTAACCAGTGACGGATCTTTCTTGGACTTACGCTAAAGCCCAATTGCCTAATTACCTGCCATTGAATTTTATTTTATTTGTTATGTTTCAATTTCAATTGATGTAAACTGATAGTTTGAACATATTAACATCAATATATGCGCTATAAGTTAGTAGCAAAACAATGAAAAGAAATGAAAGATACACATAATTAGTAATTCTTGTTAGTTTAAGACCAAAATCATGGAAATACAAAATCAGCTAGCTGATGCAATTGGTTTATGAAGCTTTCATTTTAAAGAACCAATTTGGCCTAGATATTTTTTATCTTTATCTTTTATCTTAATTAATACTGAGAAAATTACACAGAACTGCCTGATAACAAAAGGTGTGGACCTATGCCTCAAAGTTTAGATAACGATATGCAACCACATCAATACCTTATTAGGGATGCATGATAGTTTGTTCAATAATTATTTGCAACCACATCAATACCTTATTAGGGATGCATGGTAGTTTGTTGAATAATTGAATTGTGCAATTCTCTCTCTCTCTCTCTCTCTCTCTCTCTCTCATTAAATATAGCATTTCATTGTTCACTATTAACTTCACGTTTATAACCTAAAATAAAGGGGCAAGCCTACAGATCCCTCTCAATTTTTTTAAAATTCTTTGATGTTATAAGTAACACTAACAATGTTAAGGCTCATCTCAGTCCTTCATCGAAGCACCATTAATATATGTACGGTTGATAACCTTTTAATTTTTTAAAAGGACTAGGATAGAACTCTTCTTCAAAAGCTAGCTATTAAGGAAAGGGTGTCCAAATACCTATAAACTTTCACATGAAATTACCCATTTTTAATATGAAATTATTACTTCTACCATCCAATGGAAACCCAACAAATTTTCTTTACATCACTAGGCAACCTTTATTCTCTGTTTTTTTTGGGTAAGTGGCAACCTTTATTCTTTGCAACAGCTTTAATGAATTTGGAGTATGACAAAATAGTAACTTTTTAACCCTCTTTTTCTTTTTCTTTCTTCTTCTACTTCCTTCCTTCTTAACCTGATAGATCCCTATATATCCTTCTTTGCATCTATACCATGGTTTCAAGTATCGGTCGGTATCATATCAATATCGACTGAGATCGATCCTCAATCTTTGACCGATCTGGATCGATTATCTATATCATTTCAGGGTAAGAAAGTAAAAAAATCATACTTTTTCTGAAAATCAAAGGGCAAAAGTGACTAATTCTCTTCGATACCAATCTGGATCGGCAGAGACCGATATGAATACCAGTACCAGGAACTAAATCCTTTATCTATACGGATAATCTCTTTGCAACTCTCTTTTGATCTCTTGTGCAACCATTTTGGTGAAGAAATAGATGATGAAGACATGAAACACTTGAGAAATGGAGATGAATCAAATCTATCATTAAACAAAATATCACCAAAGGACTGTATCAATTATCATGATCCCCTAAATCCCACCCACCCCCGGCCCCACCCCCTTCTCCCCTAAAGAAAAAGCAGCAATTTAGATCCAATAATGTAAGCACTAAGGAAGCAAAAATGTATATGATTTCTCATTACTAAACATTCTTTTTAGATGCATTGCCCCTAACACACCTCCATGATCTATCACTTCATTAGCCATTCAAAATATGGACAGATCTGCCAAATTATACGTGTCACTTAATCATTTGAAAGGACATTCCGTAACCAACATTAACCTGGAATATCAGAGATTAGAGAGACTAGAAATAGTGAATTTGAATTCGTTTCAAATTAAATGAAAGCTCTACGCCCTCAATGTAAATAAATCGGTTCTCTTCCAATTTGTAGTTTTCCTTTCCTTATGGAACAAAATTCCATTGTCAAAATTGACATTATAGGTTATTTCTTGACTTTCCCACCCTTGAAGACAATTTTTTCTTGATATGTCCTACAAATGCCAATAGCTAAGCCCTACCCCAACTAAATAGGGGGTCAATGGACTGGGTAATTGTGGATTCTTTTGACAAATTTGTTCAGTTCATTCCATCTTTGTTAGCAATAAATCTTGGACCAACTTTTCCTCAGGTCATAGTGAGAGAAATTCTTTCACCATTGGTCATCATTGCACTTGAATGGGTGTCAATCATTTTAGATCTTAATCAATCAAATAGGGGGAGGGGGAGGGGGAGGGGGGGATAACGACGTGGATTTATGGGTGTTTCTTTCTTCTTCTTCTTTTATTTTTTTTTTGGGTATAACGTTGATGTCTCCTTCAGAGTGGGTAAAGAAAAACTCTATAAATTTTTAGGAAAAGTTTCACACAACAAATGTACTGTATGCTTCTCACAGGATTTTATATATTGTTTTTTTCTCTCACCTTCTGATCATGTTGACCCTATAAAAATAATACCATTGAGCACACTATCGTTGGTGGTGGCATGGGGAGCGCTCTCAATTTTTTAAATTATAATAAAAAAAAAAAAGATTGAAAGACAGCTTGACCCTTATGCCTTAGACACAAAGGAGAGCAAAATGACTCCCACGCCTCATAAAATTCAAAAATTGCATCCATAACATAGAAGCCACGTTGCCATTTAGGAAACCCTCTCCCTTGAAAATTTTACCCCAATTATTTGAATTCCTTTCACCATTTTGAAAGATTTCTGTATTAAAGTTGATTTTCAACTAACTATTTTGTTCTATTTGAATTATTTTCATTTATTTCCCACTAATTCCACCTCACCAAAGACAGTCAAATGAGTTTTCCTAACCGACCCTCACTCCCCAGAATAAAGTGGAAAAAAAACAAGAAAAAGAGACCGCTTAAGCCATTGCAATGACGTTGATTTTTGAAAATCAATGCAACGAAGATCCTCTCTATTCTATTCAGGGACTGGTTCACAACAAGGGCTTGGGATGACTTTCTAACTCAGTAGCAGATAAGTAGATAGTTGGGTTTTAGTATAAGTTCAAGGAAAGTTGAAGGTTTGACCCTCTTAACTATGGTTTCAAGTATTGATATCGTATTGGTCATATTATATTGGTATCAGTTGAGATTGATCCCCGATTCTTGATCGATTCGGATCGATCACTTGTATCATTTTAGGGGTAAAAAAGTAAAAAAAAAAAAATCATACTTTTTTTGGAAACTAAAGGGCAAAAGTGATTGATACCAATCAATCCTCTCTGATATCAATATCTAGAACTAAATCCCTGCTCCTAACTCCCTACTTATTTTGATATTATAACATGTAAGTTAGTAGTTAGTAATAAATATGGCCTAGTGACCTCTTTACTGACTTCTCATAGGTCCTTTGTCTAGCCCCTTGTAGATCCTTCTCTACCCATTTGTGTGTTTCTAAGCTTGAGCATAGGTGGTGCGAAAAGACCATACTATCCCCTGTCAAAATACCCTCATGCACCTTTCCATTGGCATGCACACAGACACAGTAACCACACAAGCAGATAAGGTCCTCTTGCCCTAAAAAATAAAAGATAAAAAATAAGGGCTCCTTTAAAAAAATGGCTCCCTATAGGGGCTAGGGGCTTCCATCTCTAAATTCCCACGTGGGAGTGGGACTCAAGAATGGATTTCTTCCATTTTTGTAACCTTATTAAAATTAGCCTGAGTATCTTATTAAGATTTTGAACTAACTAGAGCAGTCCACACCGCTATATACATATATTTAGTTTGGTCCCTAACGGCTCCCCTAAAAGTTGAAATCAAACAATAAAGAACAATATATATTAGAATAAGAATCCCAGTAGATCAGGTATGTCGTCTCTACCAGATCAATGACCAGATACGATTGAAAAAAGAAAATTAATTTTTGAATTAGGAAAATCTTGGTCGAGGACACTTAGACATTCATGTGTGGCCAATAATCTATTGGTTTAAGTAGTAATTAAATACATATATACGTGCTAATCTTAATTTCTTATAAGATTAAATCAGTACTGCACGTATTGAAGATGTTATATACTTTAAAAGATGATAATCTCCCAAACTATACTAAAAGATAATTCAATATCTACAGGTTCAGTGATTCAAGACACATGAAATTAAACCATATTTTGTGGTCTACCAACCAATCTCTGGTATAAAGCTGCATCCACCCACTTAAGCCATTGATTTTTAATAGTCAAAGATTCATGCATTCAAGATATTGAAAAAAAAAAAAAAAAAGTTAGGCCTCCGCATAGTACACGTGCCCAAGTGGTTTTTATTTTTTTTCAAATGAATTGGCATATATTCAATAAGCGCAAAGAACATCTGGCTCTAATAGGGGAGAGGAAAAGAATGGGGAAGGGAACAGAAGAAGAAATCAAAATACGAGCAATAACCTAGACACAGGAAAATAAACAAAGACTAAATCAAAGAGATCATCTAGAAATCGGACAAAGACCTAAAAATAATTTTCAAGATGATGTAATATGATGATTTCTTTCATAGTTGAGGCACGTGTACAGGATTTTAGTAGGATACTATGAGAATTTAAATAGGATTTATTTGAATTTAAATTAAAAAATTTATTCTGTGGTTCTTTCTCTATTTGCATGCTACATATGAGACTGAATGTAACCTAATTGAATATTATCAACAGAGAATAATTTTCGGAAAATTCTCACATCAAAACAAAATCTACATTTTATTAACATATTAAAGCTAATAAGACAATACAACTATGCAAGGAATTTGACTAGAAAATAAAATGATTCAAGACATATGAAGACCAAATTTTTTGGTCTACCAAACACTAAAGATGATGATCTGGCAAACTATACTAAATGATAATAAAGCAATATTTATTTAGATAACTAAAAACGTAAAAATGATCTCTGCAGGTTCAGTGATTCAAGACACATGAAAATCATATTATGTGGTTACCAAATACCAATCTCTTGTGTAAAGCAGCCACATACTTAAGCCATAATTTTTAATCTCTAAGCTAGATTCACGTATTGAAGACCTTAATTTCTTGATATATGCAACCAAACACAAGTTGCCACAAATAGTTTTTAGAAACTTTAATAGGTATATTGAAAATAAAGATGAAAATATAGGTCTCCACATAGTACATATGCGTAAGATTTTATTATATTATGGGATCTTATGAGAATTTAATAGGATTTATTCAAATTTTAAATTATTTTTTTTGAGCAAAGGAATTCTACCTGTCCCTATGACTTGTGCTGGCGTGCAGGTCAATGGGAGAACGTGCAAAGCATAAATCACATAGGAGTTGAACGATCTTTTCCATGGTTGACGTCTCCATCCACCCTCCCATTAGTCCATGTGCCGACGTAAGAGTCATACAGGAGAGGGCAAAATTTTTTCTTTCAATTATTTTATTTTGAGGTTATTTCTCTATTTGCATGCAATATATGAGATTTTTTTGTTTGTTTTTTATTCTTTTGATGTGATATATGCTACATAGTTGAGATTGACTGCAACCTAATTGAATATTATCAACAGAGAATATTTTTTTGCACATTCTTTCACACTCAATTTTTTTTCTGGTCTAAACCTAATATTGTTAACATAATAAAGCTAATAAGACAATACAGCTATGCATAAAGATTTGATAATCATTAAAATCATATAACCTTGAACTACTTAGATATTTTGACTGCCTTGAAAGTAGCTCATCTCATGAAAGTGAAGAAATGAAGTCATTATTCTTATTCACATTTATGTCTGCATAGTTTTTTAGTCTAAAAATATAGGCAAAACTAATAAAAATGAGATATCCAAATAGATACATATCTCAAAAAATGATCTACAACTTAGAAAATCTAATACAAATGTTAACCATGCAATCAAGTATTGATGATATATATGGTAGGAAATACTTTCTCTTTTTTTTTTGCTAAAGATCAGCAAAGTTTATTATAAATAAAAAGAAATAACTTATAATAAAGTATATTATATATGGTAGGAAATACTTTCTACTGTGATTTGGCAAATTGAAAATAAAAATGAAGGGAGAAAGAATAAGTCATGGGAGCGGATTAACAATAAAAGGGATCTTGATGGAAGTTAATTAAAGTTTATTATTTGCAGGTTACATATGGGACAACTGTAATCCATAACTTATTGTTAACAAAGAATACTTCTATGAAAAATCTTTCACATTGGTTTTTCTAGATTTTATGAAAACATATCAAAGCTAATAAGAAAATTATATATGTTAGGGAATTTGACTAGAACTAAATAAAAAAGGATTCAATTCATTGATCAGGACCCGATTGGAATTCATTAGAATCTGATAGTCTTTAACTGCTTGTGTGTTTTGAGTCTTGACTGCATAAGTGATTGAAAGTGGCAACGAACTTGGTATGAGTCATGTTGGTTGTGCCCAGCTTATGCGTCCTTAGTGGGAACACCATTTGGTTGGCATACTTAGCAGGGGAGATTGCAACATAACGTTTATATATATATATATATATATATAGAGAGAGAGAGAGAGAGAGAGAGAGAGAGAGAGAGAGAGAGAGAGAGAGAGAGAGATTATTCTACCCATAGCCAACGATATAGGGTTTTTAAGACCCAAAATTGTCTGCCTCTCCCTCATGTACTTGCGCTAGTAGGGTAGCGTTTTCTTGCTCATTTTATTTAAATGTGTTTGCAAACTATTTAAAAAATTGCCACCAAGTTTGGGTTTCGTCTAGTCATTGTAAGTAAATTATCTTAAGTATTCTTTTTCACTGGGGAGTGGATTCTATGTTGAGTATCTCAACCACTCATAGATACACATCATGGATCTAACCTACCAGTATATCGCCAGTGTATGCATCAGCCACTATCACACTCAGATAAGTATACCTACGATGGTAGGGACAACTCAGTGATGGGAACAAAACAATTATCAAAGTTTGTTGCATAAACAACTAAGGGTAATCCATACAAAACTCTCATAATGATCATGCCTAACACATGTACAATATATTGCTCACGTTTATATTACTGAATCACAGAGCTATATAACATGACAATCCTAAGAACAATATGCCCAATATTGTCCCTATTTGTGGACACTTCAATGTATAACCTTAGGACAACATATTGCACATAAAATGATAATGTACATTAATATGCTTAATTAGGGTTTGATGGACATATGTCCAACACTTAGAAGTAACCTTCTTTTAATTGTTCCTCATCTTATTTTTAAAAGTTCTTAATTACAGAGTAAAAAATGATATTTTTTAAAAGGTTAAAAATTATTTAATACATTTTTAATGCTTTTTTTTTTTAAATAATCATAGTTGGAAAAACCATGTTTTTCGATTCGACTCACCCTCTCAAAACCTGGTGACTGCGTGAGCCAAACTATCAAGATCAGAAAATTTGACTCACTTTGACTAGGCGAGTCATGTTTATATAATAATGGCGAGCCATAGAAAAATTGTTAAGAATGACATTGGCAATGTGAAAATTGCAAGAGCTTCAGATGGAAATCACATAGAAATCCCTAAAATGAACCATAGATTTCAACGCCTGAGACGAAGGACATTTCAGAAGAGTAGAGTGCAAGTGGAGCTCCATCTAAGAGATGGTTCATGGTGTATCCGAGGCTTTGCCTCACCATCATTGGCTTGGTAGTTGCCGACTTGCAAGGTAAGGGAGAAGATTCCAATGGCTAACCACCACTTAATTAATGTTTATGGGATAATGGAGATTGGAGTACTAAATATATAAGAATTTCGATTACTTTAGTATTTGGGTTAGACCACATCTTAAAAGACGTTCTAACTCGTCGAGTTTTATGTGATTCGGGAAAAACAACTGAATCACTAGTAACTCAAATATAAACCGATTGAGTTTATACGTCTAAGTCATTTTTTTACTTTAGTTAACTCTACATGACTCTTGATCAAGTTTTGTAAAATTTTTACTCAAACTCAAAAAACTTGCCCAAATCAAAACCTAGTTTTCCAACTATGGAAATAAAAAAGGTACCCTCACTAAAAATAAATAGATGTGAATATTTCCATATGTCCAAACTCAATGAAGGGAAATCTAGGGATGGGAACCTGAGGGGGAGAGCAAAAGGGAATAAAGGAAGTCAAGCATCTGATGGGAAGTGGAAAGTTGAACAAATTATCTCTCCTTTGAACTTGGACCAGGACTTGTCCAAGTAATTTTTTTTGCTATAAGATCAATAAAGAATTATATTATAAAAACAAAAAAAAATGTACTAAACGAGAATAATACATATCAATCATAAAAATATACCATATCATTAATTGCCATCAACAGATCAAACGATAATACAATTATCTCGAAGAATCACTTTTAACATTGTGATCAATAAAATCTTTGAAATAATAGAAGACTTGATAGATTTTTTTTTTTTCTTTTTCTTTTTATATAAAAACTAAGCAGGTTTTCAAAGTGTCCAAAATACGATTCCGTAACCTCCCCTAATAGTCTCAATTTAAATCATTATCAACATAATTAAGATTATATTCCCAATATAACCCCTTTTCATGGAAGCAACTTACCATGGATATTTTTTTTTCTTAAGTAAAATTTACCGTCGAATTAGCCTCCCTATAGCAGTGGTTACCGGTAAAAGTAATTAATCATTTTTTTTAAGTTATTAATCATTGTTAACATAGAAAAACCCTAGCAAAGAGATGTGGGCCAGGGTTCTTAACACCTTATCATTCCCGATGTCATCACCACAAGCAGGAGTCATTTCTAATTTTCTATTATAGTTTTATTGGGTATAGGTTTGTGTTATTTAGCTTTGTCACCACTAAGGATGTGGTAGACCCAAAAGCGACAAATTCAAGGGGCTATAACGGAAATCAACCCGCAACTTTTCAGAAAAAAATGACAAGAAAACTGTCGGTTTCGCCTTCCAGATTCTCCTATTTTTGTCTCACCCTACTCACTGTTTGGCTTTTCTCCACCTTATCTCTCTAACTGGTCCAAGAACAAGAAAAGAGAGAGAGAGAGAGGTGTGGCCACTGGCCAGTACTGAAAGCTTTTGCGTCTCGAAACATCGAATGAAGTAATCAAAGAAGGGAGAGAGAGAGACAGAGACAGAGACAGAGACAGAGACAGAGATCAGTTTCAGGCGGTTCATTAATTAAAGCTAAGATAAAGCAAGATTACATGACAGTATTAGATATGACGATGATGATGATAACACTGAAGATGATGACGCCATGAATGAAAGAAAGCTTTTCATATATGTTATGTTTGCGTTTTCTTTCTTTTTATTTAAAAAAAATTATCAAGTACAATGCATCCGAACTTAAATCTGTTCCCATAAACGTCTACGTCTGTTTCTCTCTCAAGAATTTTAAAAGTTGGTGAGAGTCACGGTTGAGACAGAGAAAGAAGACGAAGAATGGAAAAAAGAAAGTGAAAGGGAGATGCTTCTGCCCATTTCCAGTCCTTTTTTTTTTGTTTATACTGAAGATGGCTGCAGGATGGCTCTTACAGCAGTAGGTTCTTTACTAAGTTTGGTAAATGTCGCAACTTTTTTGTCAACTTTCATGTGTTGCGCTTGTTGATTTATGCTTGTCCTTATTTTTTATTTTTTTCCCATGTTTAGAACTCTTTTTTTGACTATTTAATTTTTGTTAGATCAGCGTATTGATGTCACATATTTTATTCTAAGATTCTAAATGGACCTTCCACAATCCACTATAGTCATGGTTTGGGGATCCTGTTAAATCGGCTGGACCGGTACAGGTCGATCCCATATCGGTAGAACAATATGGACCAAGGGTAAAATGTTCTAATCAAAGCTGATTCATATTTGTATCGTATCGTTTTTCAAGATGACCAATCATTGATCTTATAGTCCCTTGGGGTGCACACTCGTGTGTAAAGGTGCTATCAAGGTGCTCTCAGCTGTCAGGTCTATGTTGGACACTAAGCACAATTGGAGAGGATCTAGTTCCTCTTACGTCTTTTTTTTTTTAAGTTTATTTAGACTAAGATTGTCAATTGGTTTGGTTTCACTTTCTCGGTTTGATTTTAGTTTGGTTTAAAATATTTTATTTTACCGTCGAAATCTGTCTCAAGAACCTACACAAGGGGAATCACACAAAAGAGGTCTAGAGCGTACTCTGGGAGTGACTCTTCGAATCTTAAGTCAGATCCATGCAACAGTGAATAATAGAAATGAGAACAGTAATAGCCAATGAGTGTAATAGAATGAATTGTCTTGGACTCTACCCCCCCCCCCCCTCTTTTATAGCCAAGGGTGAGGTAGGTTCCTTTTAGAGGTTGGTTGCAAGATTATATCACAATAGGTTTCCTTCTCTGGGTGTGAAGAATCAATCATATTATGGGAATCTAACTCAACTTCCATACTTTTGGAGATTGAGTCCAATCAGGAGTCCACTAAAGAGGGGAAGCGAGATCTTTGGACGATTATTTGATCCCTAAAGGATTTGTTTCCTTTTAAGGCTCCTCAGTTTCCTTAAAGAAGCGATTCTCTGGGTTGTTTCGTCGCATGTGTCAGCACCTTATTTGCAAGTCTTTTTTAGTATTTCAGAGGCCAATTGCAAGTTTGAATTGGGTGAGTAAGATTTTTTTTTTTTTTTTTGTGCCTACTAGGTCAACTCGGCTTTCTTTTTGCTTAGCCTTGTTTGGCTTTTCAACCTGAGCACCTAGGGCTTATGAGAATGTGCCTCAAAGATGCTTGGCTTGAGCTACTCTGCTTGGCCATTTTTAGCTCTTCTAGTCGAGGTGGCTTACTAGCAGGTGCCTTAGGGGGTATTTGGTTCGGTAAATCTTTGGGATGACATTCTTTAGAATGATAATTCTTAATTTTTGGAGTTGTTTGATTCTACTAGGATGACCCTTATAAGTGAGCACCCTACTTCCCATGAATGACCATATTATAAAGGATGTGTTCCAAATCTGAGTTTACCTCAACACTTAAACTCAGATTTGTGCAACCTTTTTACCACCTAGTATAAAAGGAGAAAGTGGAAAGAAGTTCTCTACGAAAGCCAATATCTCAACCGGCGAGAAACATGTACTAGCCTCAAGGTAACCAAACGATTTTTCAGAAATAAACATAATTCAGAAGAATGTCTATCAAAAGATTGACATTCATATCTGATACATACACCATTTGATTTATCGAACCAAACACCCCCTTAATAGGCTTGTCTCGGCCCACTCTACTCAGCCATATTTGGCTCTTTTGTCCGAGCCCCAGGGCTTACGAGCTAGTGCCTTAATAGGCTTGGCTCGGCCCATTATGCTCTACTATGTTTGGCGCTTCTAGCCAAGCCCTAGTGCTTATGAGCACATGCCTTAATAGGCTAGGCTTAGCCCACTCTACTCAGCCATGTTTAGCTCTTTTGGCCGAGCCCCAAGGCTTACGAGCAGGTGCCTTAAAAAAGGCTTAGCTCAGCCCACTTTGCTCGGTCATGTTTGGATCTTTTGACGGAGCCCAAAGGTTATAAACATGTGCCTTAATAGGATTGGCTCAACCCACTCTGCTCGGCTATACTTGTCTCTTATGGCCGAGCCCTAGGGCTTATGAGCATGTGCCTTAATAGGCTAGGCTTGGCCCACTCTTCTCAACCATGTTTAGATCTTATGGCCGAGGCTCAAGGCTTATGAGCACATGCCTTACAAAGGCTTGGCTCGGCCTACTCGACTTCGCTATATTTGGTTCTTTTGGCTAAGCCCCAAGGCTTACAAGCGCATGCTTAAAAGGCTTTTCTCAGCCCATCCTTCTTACCCATGTTTAGTCGTTTGGCTGAGCCTAGGACTTATTAGCACGCGTCTTAAAAGGCTTGGCTCGGCCCACTCTGGTCGGTTATGTTTGGCTCTTCTAGCCAAGCCCTAGGGCTTACGAGCACGTGCCTTAATAGGCTAGGCTCGGCCCACTCTACTCGAACATGTTTAGCTCTTCTGACCGAGCCCTGGGGCTTACGAGTACGTGCCTTAAAAAAGCTTTGCTTGGCCTACCCTGCTCAATCATGTTTGGCTCTTCTAGCCAATTCATAGGGCTTACGAGCACATCCCTTAATAGCCTTCGCTTGGCCCACTCTGCTCGGCCATATTTAGTTCTTCTAGCCAAGCCCCAGGGCTTACAAGCCTATGCAATTTTGAGCGATTCAAAATTTTGGCATTTTTTATGTCTTATTTCAATATCGTATAACTATCAAAGTTCATTAATGGTAGACTCGAGTGTCCTGCTGAGCTTTTGCCACGTCATCTTTTTTGCCTTAGTAATATGAAAGGTCATGCCTAGGGATTTATAAATTGTAAAGGAGGGTTCATTATTTGCTTTATTCTCCTCTGTTATTGAAGAGATTGTCCCAATGCCTAAATATTTGATTAAGCAAACTTTGGATTAAGGAAACTGTTTATGATCCCTATTTGAGTTCATAATATTCTTCGCACAGATCAATCGTCCGATCTTCCTTGATCTTTTTAAGGTGTGCCTCTATCTCTAACCCAACACCTCTGACAACGGGTGGTATTATTTTTGTCAGAGGTAGGATGTCAAAATAATAGCGGGGGCCCTAGTTCTATTAATGGCTAGCGGAACCATTTCTTTCTTGTCAAGTTAGTGGAGAGCATAGTCGATTGTCAACATGAACTCCCTTACATGATTAGGGCAAACTTCGAGTCCCTTGTGATGGCTAAGAGTGAGTTGTACCCACCCAAGACGCAACTTCGGTTGGATGAGGGTTTCCTATTCAAGAATAGGTTGTGCCGAGGTGACTTCTCGGTTGCCTGAGCTATTATGGCTTTGATTTTATCTTTGGTTAATTTTCCTTTTGTTTTGCAACGATGATGGAAAATGAAAAGTATACCAAGCTATTAGCGAGGCAGAAACCCAATCACCAATAGAAGAGGCAGGAGAGGGAGAAAGAGAAGGAGAAAAATAAGAAGGTATTCAATGACTTTAACATGCTAGGGAAGAAGGCTAGGTCGTGGCTGGTTAAGTTGGACACCTCATTTTTACAAGCCTTGAGTGCTCTCGATGGCCAAACATCAAGAGGCGAGATAGATCCATCTTCACAAGGAGCGGGGATTTTCATTCTGCCTCCACTCACCCCCACTTGCTTGGGCTTCAATAAATGAGGTCGGTTTCCTCCCCAACTGGTCCGTCTAGATCATTGATACCCCTAAGGGGGACTTCTGTGTGGCTTAGGAGGTTCTCTAAAAAGGTCATCTTCCTCTAAAAAGGAAGGTGGAGCCTCTGCCCAGCATGAATTCAGACACTAACACTTGGGTGGCCATGGCCGGAGTGGGCTGCTATCTTGTTCTTGCTATCTCAGGTTATCTTGGCTAATTCCTTCTTTATAAGCAATGAACCACGTGGGTGAGAGAATTTCTCGGCTTAAATACATGGTGGGCCTTCTGAATAAGGCCGAGGAAAAAATTCGTGTCATGAAGAAGATTGCCATGTGACAGTAGAAGAAGATCAAGCAATAGAACTTGGAGTTGGTGGAGATTCACAAGAAGGCGAGTAACGAACTCGAAGAGAAGCTCGTAGTGGCTGAGCGGGCAAAGTTGACTGTTATGGAAGAGGCGTGCATCAACGTTGTGGAGTAATGTAGGGCCTCTAAAGCTTTTGAGGAGGAGTTCTATCTCAAAGGGCTACTTGCTTTAGTCACTAGAACCGTGGCCCACCGAGATTGGGTGAAGGAAAACTTTCCCCAATTGTCGTTCAAAACTTGTCCCCTTGATTTTTCCATTACTAAGTCACTTTCTGATGAGAAGGAGGATGACTCAGAGGACAAGTTTGAGGTTGCTAGAAATTGACCACTCCTTGACACCTTAGGGTGTATTATCTCCAAACTAATACGGCCGATGACTAAACTGAGAAGGATGGGGATCAATGATGTCCCTTTTTCTTTTTCTTATTTTTTGTACCTGGCCTAGGACCCTCCTTCTATAAGCTCTTCAAATCAATGGAATATTTTTTGCTTTTCATGAAAAATTTTAACTAGGTATATTACAACAGTGGTTAGACTTTCAGGTAGGGGACTTCATGAGCATGTGCCTTAAAAAGTCTTTGACTTAGTCTACTCTTCAGGTTGACTCCCAGGGCTTGTGAGCTTGTACCTTAACAGACCGTTGCTTGGCCCACTTTTTTCAACCATGTTTGAGCACGTGCCTTAATAGGCACTTACTCGGCCCACTATGCTCAACTATGTTTGGTTCTTCAAGTTGAGCCCTAGGGCTTATAAGCATGTGCCTTAATAGGCTTTTGCTCGTCCCATTCTGTTCGGACGTGTTTCATTCGGTCAGTTAATAATTGACTTCATATTAGATTTTTAACCTTGTTGTTAGTGGCTTTACTTGTCCCTAATATTAGTATTCGTTAGATGTAACGAATGATGTGGTGAAATAAATCGGCTCTGTTAAAATTACAATTCAAAAGTATAAATACTGAAAGTAGACTGTAGTTGTAATAGAAAATTAAGTCATACTTAAAACCAAGCTGCTAAGTACTGACTACTAGTAACATGATACTAGTAATATTTTCTCAAATTTTTTGAATTCCAAGTCCGATCTATCTTCCTGCCCCCAGAGTTCCCAAGTAATATGAGCCCAATCGGATAACCTTGGCAAATCGATGAGACCCTTCCCAGTTGGGTGCCAATTTACCTTGGTTCCTCATATTAAATACTGTAGTTTTTATGAGTACTAGGTCGCCCTCCTTGAACATCATTTCTTTGACTTAGGCATTGTAGTATTTGGTGGTTTTTTATTGGTACACCATCAAATGGACTTGCGCACTTTCCCTGATCTCGTCTAGTAAGTCGAGATTGGCTCAAAGTCCTTGATTTCTTTTCTCGTTGTACTATTGAAATTTGTATGTTTCGTATACGAGCATGAATAATATTTCTACTATAGTAATCCTGTAGTTTGTCCTGTATGCCCACACCCAGAGCCCTTGAGCTTCTTCCAGCTTCTTTTTAACACCAATGAGTAAGGTCCTGTTTGTGACTTCAGCTTGCCCATTCGATAGTGGATACCCCGCCAATGTCTTCCTGTGATTGATTTCGTACTAACTGCAGAAGCTTTTGAAAGAGGGATTATTAAATTGCTTCACATTATCTAGTATGAGGATCATTGGGATGTCATACTTGTAAATGATTGACTAGTAAAAGAATTCCTCTGCATTTTTCTCTGTTATCATAGCCAATGGTTCGACTTTGACCCACTTCATAAAATAGTCAACATATACTATGACAAATTTTCTCTGCCGAGTTGCTAGTGGAAATGGTCCTAGGATGTCCATCCCGCACAAAGCAAATGGTAGAGGATTGTTTCGATTTAAGATTTTAGTCTCCGATTGGTTTATTATAGGAGAAAAAAATTGGCATTTTTTTGGCAATGCTACACGTAATCTATTGCTTCCCATTGCATACTTGGACAATAAAACCCGCTTCTTAATACCTTATGGGCTATGGCTCTACGCCTTATGTGTAACTCACATATTCCTTCGTGTATGTTATGGAAGCTAATTCTGCCTCAATCGGTCTTAAAAATTTGAGGTATGGTGATGTGTAACCCCTGTGGTGTTCATCTATGAGGGTAAAATGAGTTGACCTAATCTTGATTCTCCTTGCTTCTTCGACTCATTTTTCCGCCGAGAATTTCATATTATGATGAGACGTCAAAACAATAGCCCTGGGCTATTTAGTCCAAACTAGCCGAGGATATCATTGTGCATAGACGAAACATCAATCACTAGGAATTCAAGCATGACTGTGGATATTTGATTTGCAGTCCTCGCTATCTGTGATAGCTTAACGAACCCTTCGACCTTAATTGGGTTTCCTGAGAACCCTTGGAGGGGATACTTAATTTTTCTACAAGTGTTTTTGTCCAACCAGCCTATTTCTCTCTCATTCCCCATTATCCTAGCCTCTTCTTCTATAAGGGCATCTTTCTTCTCACCGCCCCTACTACTCTATTTTACGATCATTTTCATTGGTTCGACCACTCTGATCTATGTTGCCCCCTCTGAAATATTATCTCAGGTAGCCTCTATGAATGAGGCTTTCAATCTTCCCCTTGAGGAGCCAACAGTCATCAGTTTTATGATCATGGTCATTATGAAAGCTTGCCTGGTCACTTGACATAGTACCGGTCTTGGATTTGTGGTAGGATCTCTGACCTCTTATAGGTGAGGGGAGTATAGTAATTATCATACTTCCTCGGCAGACTTTTGGGCCGTTTCTTTTTGTCTGATCAATCTCTTTTGGTTAGGTACTTCTATGTCCATTTATCTCTTGCCACGAATCCTTTCTTGTCATGTACCCTCCTGATCATCGTCTCATGATCGCATGGTCTCATAAGTGGTAATATACTTGTCACACCAAGTCTTTAGGTCTGTAATATCCTTGGGTTCTCACTTTGCGAAGGAGTAGTTGAGTTTCCCATCCTTGATTCCTTCGAACAAAGTTGCGAATTTTATGTCCGAGTTCAATTCCCTTACCTCCAACTTCTCCTAATTGAATCGTTTCATGTATGCTTGGAGGGACTCTCATTTCCTCTGCTTGATTTTTATCAAGTTGATACGGTTCAAAAGCCCTTGATGAAAACTTAGCTAAGTTCTTAGAAACTATGGATTGATTTGGCAGGGAGCTGATTATACCATGTCTGAGCTACCTTCCTAAATGTGAGTGGATGCGCTCGGTGCATAATATTTTGTAAGATCTTGTGGAACTATATCAACATTTTGAATCCCTCCAACTGGTCCGGTCATTGGTGAAGTCCGGGTTTTTTTGCCCTAATCTGGTTTTACGAGGCCTTCTTAGAATTCAGCTTGGAGGTTTCGTATCATTTATTTCAGTGCCTCATTGACCTCCCTAGGTTGAGGTTCTTCTAGCTAGGCATCAGGAATCGTTAGTCTTTTACCTCTACGAGTGGTATGTTCTCCGCTTGTCCGAATACAAGGGTTAGAGTAAGATCCAATTGAATATGAGATGCTACGAATATCTTGGGGCTCATTATGGTGGTGGCTCCGGCTCATCGAATTTTTTCCATTTGCCTAGGCGATGGCGTTAGAGTTCTCTCACACCACTTCAGCTAGCTGATGGAACTATTGTTCTAATCCTTCAAATTAGGCCCTAATTATCAGGTCATATGGGTTCGATACCAGGGGTTCGGCGGCAGTTGACTCTATTTCCCAATAGGATGGCTTCACTGGTGGCTTCATGACTACTGAGTTTTGCGACTTGATCCACTTTGGTCTTTCTCTGCCTCTGCAGTAGTGTTGGTGGAGGGCGGTAGAAGAGACCTATCTAGATAGGAGCAGAGGGTTGCGCCATTTTCTTCTTCTCGTATGTCTTCCTCACCATTGAAAACTTGTTAATATCTTATTTTGGACGAACAAAGCCAATCTGTTGCCGTCAAAATCTGTCTTGAAAATCTGTACAGGGGGGAATCACAGAAGAGATGCCCCCAACATATTCCAGGGGTGACTCTCTAATGCTTAAGTCAGATCCATGCAATAATAAAGAGTAAAAATGAAAGCAATAGTAGCTGGTGAGTTATAGAATGAATTACTTTGGACTCTACTCCCTCTTTATAGCCAGGGGCGGGGTAGAGTCCCGCTTGGAGATGGTTTCCTTTTGGAGGTCGGTTGCACGATCGTATCCCAATAGGTTTCCTTCATGCGTGGAGAATCAATCCTATTATGAGGATTTGATTTAGCATCCATACTTGTGGAGATTGAGTCTGATCGGGAGTCTATTAAAGAGGGGAAGCGAGATTTTTGGATGATTACCCGATCCGTGAAAGATATGTTTCCTTTTAGGGCTCTTCAACTCCGTGTAGAAGCAATTCTCTAGGAGGTCGCATGCCACGTGTCGAAATGCTATTGCGATTCATTTTTGGTATATCACTGTATGTAGAAATCGAAATCGAATAAGCTTGTTTTCTAAACCAGAACCTAACCCATACAGTTATGTTTTTATTCCGCTCACTATTCGATTTTTTATCGAATTCGTATTCAGTTTAGACCCTATTTTAGGTGTTTGGTCCAATTTTTTAATTCTTCACTAACAACAAAAAAATCATTATTTGTTAAGAGTCATAATCCGTCAAACTTTTTCCAAACATTAGAAAGGAATAAATTTTATCATCTACATTGATTAAAAAGGTAAAATATATATATATATATACATGATTTATTTTGTTCGAAAATGGGTAATTGGATTTGGTCGAGATTTCAATCATGAAATCAAAATCAAGCCAAACTAAGAAAAAATTATAGATTTTGAAACCAAAATCAAATTGATTTTTTTAATTTGATTTGATTTAATTTAAGTTATTGGTTTCAATTCTAGATTGACACCCTTAGTTTGGACCGGGTGGTTGTCATATCTCTTTAATTCTTCCAATATGTTTGGCAATCTACCATTTTCTTTTGAATAGAAAAATAGGATTGATTCGTGCCAAACCTTTTAGCATGAATCTAACGTTCTCTTCTTTTGTGCCCAAGAAAAAAAAATCTCTTCTTTTGAATTGCAAAAATAGGAATATTCTTGTAGCAACCCTTCTTATATTTAAAAGATAAGATCTAGTTCTTGAGTTTGATTCAAAATTGAGTACTTGGTTCTCCTCTAATCCTCTTTGACGTACGTTCAATGCAACATTACATCTTTTCTTCTTATGACGTGTAAAACTGCCACTCTTTTATATTCCATACCTTATCCTTGGCACCAAACATGGCATCCAAAATAATTAATGAAAATTATTATTGCTAAGGACAAACCTTTTTCCTCGTTGTGTGGTGAATTCACCGTGTAGATCAAAGGGTTGAATGTCCTGCCTCCCCTCCCTCTATCGAGTGGACTGGATTCTTTGTGATGAACGGATTTACGTTCATTGTGGGTGTAGGAAAACTTGATCCTATTATTAAAATACTTAATTTTTTCATATTGTTCTTTAAAGAAAAGAGTTTCCTACATGACCATTTAGGATAGAATTCCTTTAATTATAGAAGAGTGATGTAGTGAATCCAGCCATTGGATATTTAATAAATGCTGAAGGCGTTTTGTGAAATTTCAACCTTAAATTTGATTATTTACCCATTTATTTAATTTATATCCTTCCCCATATGTCCATGCACCTCAGTGTAGTTAGTTTTGTACATCTCTTGATAATGCAAAGTTTTTTAATTCCTGGTTTTACCACTTTGCAAATTCGGATTAATCTAAAATTTGATATGTGAGAATGAAGACCCTATGTTAATATAATATTTTAAAAATTGTTAAAAAAAAAAAATCTATTTAAATAATTTAGACCATGAATAATACAACGACAAGATCATATTATGGAGATAGACCACTAAACCTAACATATAACATCCCTCCACTTGACATAAATTATTGTTGATGCTAGAAGCAGTAGTGGCCAAAGGCTCCAAGCATGTTGGAGTGTTGGACTCGTAATGTGGTATCTATAAAACCATTGTTTGTCTACGTATATGTTACTGGCCCGAACTTTAATTGCTCTAAACTGGGTACCATATTAAGGCCCATTCATATATTAAAATTAGGGCCCAGTAGAGGCCCATTCAACCCAATTGCATGGATGCATGCAATGTACATTATGTTCTATCACTCTTTCTTTCCCTCACATTACAAGACAGAGAGAGAGAGAGAGAATGCTAAAATTTCCATTAATAGTGATAAAGAATAAAAAAAGGAATATCTGCCACATGGTAGTACATTGGTGGCCCCATGTGGCGGATAGTGATGTGTTAAGATTCACTATGCAAATTGAAGTTTAGGATAACCCTATAGGTAAACTACACTTCACACTTCACTAGACAATCACTAGACATATGTCTAGTGAAGTGTTATGTCTCACTATTTGCTACATGATAGTACATACATAGGTTAGGCTACATGGTAGATAGAGAAAAGGTCTTATGCATAATGGAGCTTAGGAGAATGGGGAATAAGAATCAATATTTTTTGGACAGTTTACGTTAAACCAAACAAAGGTCACAAGTGTGTATTCAGCGATGAATGAACAGGAATTTAAGTAACGTGGAAACTCTAACTGTGTATGGACTTGTAGCTAGGACCATAATATATTGATAGTGGGTTGTCAATCAATATTTCAGCTTATCAATTTCAGTCGGGCTAATAAATCTCTGCACTATTTTTGTTCGTCTAAGTAATCGGGTTTCATAAGCTAATGTATTAAAATATTTTATTCGTTCAGTCGATTATCAATCCATAATACATTTTCTTTTAAAAAAACAAGAGTAGTAGTCCTAGAAAGGGATTACAAAGTCTTAAATAAAATGAGTGGATTGGAATGAATCAGTGGTATAGAGATCCAAAATAATTGATCTTATGGTAGAAAGAACTAGATGGAACTTTCTACCACATTGTCTATTGTATGAAGATATGCGGTTGATGCAGATTAATCTATAATTTGACCCGATAGGAAGAGATCTACTAATCATTGAGTCATAGCTGAGTTATAAATTTTTCTTAAATAAACTATAGTTGTGCTATAACTTGGTTGGTCATAGTATTTGATTACGCCATTACCTTGCACTAGGAATACTTAATTATTAATCAACTAAACTACTATTTTTCTTTTTTCTTTTTTCCTGAATAAATGACTAAACTACTATGTGATTATAGTGTTGGTTGTTTAGGTTCCTATTTTTGTATGTCAAGGAAAATATAAATGAACGGTCCATGATTTTTCTCTTATCTTTAATTATTTTTGTTTTTTTTTTCTATTTTCTCTTTATGTAATTACACTTTATCTTTGACTTTCTAATCATTTTCTTCTTCTTCTTCTTATTTTTTTTGTATAAAACCTACCGACGGATATCAGGCACACCACGAGTGGCTCAACTAATGAGAAGAGGAAAGAGACGTAAGCATAGAGCTAGCACCCCAACCTTTACTCAAATTTATATTGGATGAAATTTTATAGATCAACTCATAATGAACAAGAAAGGTCCCAATCACTGCTTAGACTGTGAATCCAATGCATAACGTACTAATTGCAGTCTCTGCTTGTAGAGCAGGCCCTGGGTTTGTGGTCTAGGGATTAACAATTGTCACATGCATTCCGCCTCTCCTTTCTTACCGTCTCCCATCCTCCCCTCTTATGTGTCTAAGTAAAGTCCCCTGGATCAGTTCTTAAAAAAAAAAAATAATAATAATAATAATAATAATAATTATAACAATAATAATAATAATAATAATAATAATAATAATAATAATGGACGAAGTTTCCCTTAAATCACGGTAAATGGGAATCTATTCGTGGATGCACCATTTGGATGGGGAGGGGAGGGGAGGGTGATGTTCACTACCAAAAAAATGTTAAGACCTACTTAAGTAAAAAGGAAAATAATAATAATAATAATAATAATAATAATAATAATAATACAAAATAATTGGAGCTTAAATGGAGTTTCATGTAGAAGATATCGAGGAGAGTCGTCTTCACCGTTGAACACCTGAGACCGTCTTCACCGACTTAATGGCATAAACACCGACATGTTTGGGGATTGGGGAGCACAGAGCAACATCTATTAAAAACCCAAGTTAGCCGCAAACCTAGACTTCAAACTCCCACCACACCTAAGCAGTGATTGGTCAATTGTTAATTATTTTTTAGTTAAAGGTTGTCAAATATAGAATTTCATGAAACCTATTCTTTAGCTATGACTTTGACAAGCCTTAATATAGCTAGACAGGAAGCATAGAAAAAGTTGAAGATAAGAAAAGAGGAATACGTACTGGTAGTTGAATTGATATCTGGCCTTGGATGTGGTCAGTGTTTCACCCGTGGGGGGGGGGGGGGAAGTGAAGACTTTGAACCACAAACAACAACCACGTATAACTAGGTGCATGCTTCACTTAAAATTCTTTCCCTCATCACATCTTCTTCCTCATATTTGATCTCACCATAAACTATATACTATTTATTTCTATTTCAAACATTCTCATCTTATTTCGTTTTTGAAGTAAATTTTAATTTAATTTAATTTTTTTATTTTTTTACCCAAGGTGTCCAGGTCAACTTGCTCGGTGAGATTAGCATAGCAATTCATCACTATAATCTCCACTTAAATCACAGATACACAGATGGGGAATCGAACCTGGGACCATGATGAGTCAAATTTTTACTTCTTTTTTTCTTTACATGAATAGAAGCTTGGAAAAAATAATCATGCATTCTTATTCCCTTAATTAAAGCCTTCTCTCTCTTGAATGGAAGCTTGAAAATGTAAAAAAATTCTTGCATTCTTATTCCCTTAATTAAAATTCTACCGCTCTGTCTCTCTCTCATGAATTGAAGCTTGGCAAATGTAAAAAAAATTCATGCATTCTTAATCCCTTAATTAAATTCTCTCTCTCTCTCTCATGAATGGAAGCTTGGAAAATGTAAAAAAATTCATGCATTCTTATTCCCTTAATTAAACTCTCTCTCTCTCTCTCTCTCAAACAAGAAAAGTGACCCACTTTGCAATGTTTGATCCGACAAAATCCTAAGGTGGGTATGGGGAATCAACAATCTCCATGCCATTTGCCTCTCATGTGTATTTTTCAAACAAACCCCATCACTAATCAAGTAGTACTCTAACCCATATTCAAAGTTGATTGGATGGAGTTAGAGTAAGAAGTCATGCACCATGTCCCCCAATGGAGACAAGTTGAAGATTTGAGCTTGTTGGAGGCATATCTCATGTTTCGAATCCAATCTTTTTTTATGAGACAAAATAACTACTGATAAGATGGGGAAGGGAATGGCAACACATGACTGTGTTGTTTAAAGAGGGTTTCCTCCACCTTTCTTCATGAAAGGAGGACTTAATTCTCCTGATTTGCCCAGTTGGCCGGCCTCTCTGCCGGTGGTGGAAAGAAGCATGCAAGCCTGCAAGGTGTTTGGTGAAAAGGTTTAAGGCTATGGGCACTCCAATTTTGTCGTAAAGGTACTAGATTGTGTTTAGGGTTGCCTCTCATGCATATCTAGTTGCTTTCGCTAATTAAACAGGTTATGATCACCTTTGACCACTCACTAAATATTCCTTAAATTACAGACTTTGATAAATTAATCTATGATTCAACTCACAAAGGTCATTACTTATAAGGGAAAATGATCTAGGGCTGGGTACATTATGTTGGAATTCTGTCTCTTAAATACAATAATTAATGTATTTAATCGATTTTATTATTACATGATATTAACAAGCTATGGTAGCGCAGTTGGTGAACAACAAACTTGGTACGAGCCGTTAACTCAGATGCCCTAAGTTCGACTCCCACTAGTCACACCATGGGCCACTCACGCGGGGTGTTTAATGCTCTTCACTGTTTAATACTGGGGTTGTTCTCATTCAACCCCAGTATGACCTTATCCATGCGGCTGTGGGGTTAGTATGGGGCGGGACTAGTCAGGTCGAAGGCCTGGACACCCATCGTTAGCCAAAAAAAAAAAAAGCTATGGTTGTCTTTAATTAGGTTTATTGCTAAAAATGTTCATTACACTATGGAATCCTTGGAATGATGATTCAAAGGCACAAGTGTTAGTGTACATGCATATGGATATTGCATTAGATCACTTGAAAATTTCAAATGGAATTTTTTTAGATGTTTAGGATCGAGATTCTCCTTAGTAGCTTATGATTGATCTCTTAACCTGAGGAATACTTATATTAGCAGCTAAGCATCATGATTTGTGGTTTACCAAGGGTTGATGCCTCTCAAACTATATTTTAGTGTATTAGATTCATGGTATCGAGTCATGTACAAAAAGTATGTTCAATACGGAATCCGCTTCATATAATGGAGAATACCGAGTTTTTTTTTCCTGTCCAACCAACAGTACAAATTTTATATACATTAGAACAGTCTAAGGTGATAACAGTAATTATTACCACGCCTTAAGTACTTTTATATGATATTGTTAAAGTGAAGGGATGCTACTGCAATTAAATATTGACTTGGGAGAGTTTGGTGGATATTCTCTTAGGAGCCTCACCAACTGTTACCACAATATGTAATTGTGGATAAGAGGGAAGCCCACCACGACCAACCCCTCCCCCACTTGAGATGGATTTCAAATTCTAAAAGAGTTTGCTTAAACATTCTCTAGTATCTTCTCAATCCTTTTTTAGAATTATATAGAAAAAAAAATTTATTATATAAGGGATATTATTGTTAAACAGTCCCATGGTTGCTTAAGAGAATAACCACCAAACACTCGCAAGTCAATATTTAATTGCAGTAGCATCCCTCCACTTTAGCCATCCTTCTTTTTCAAGTTATTTCTCTCACCTCTCTCTCTCTCTCTCTCTCTCTCACACACACACACAACATTGCATTAGGGTTTCACCTACCCTAGTAGCAGTGATACTTTCTCCTCATTTTAGAGTAGTGATTCTAGGGTTTTGATCCTGGTAGTTAGTGAGTGAAAGTGAGTGTTATTCGACGTTCATTCAAGCATTGTCGAGTGGATTTGCTACATGATTTTTTATTGAATTTTTGAAGAGATCTCATAGTAGTTACACGACAATTTTTAAGGTTGGCTTCCTAGTTTTGCTAGCATTGATAATTTTTTTGTGTCTGTCACAAATATTGTAACTGGCACATTGAATGGAACAAAAAATTTTTGGAAACATAGATCCCAAGTTCTTTCTCACAAGATGAAATATCTATCACTTAAGGGTTAAATAGTTATATCTCACACAGACTGTTCTTTATGTGTGATATTGGACAAGTTGTGAGATCACCCTTTGGATCACATCACTTAGTCCCGATCACGACCGTTGACTTTAAAGAAGCTTAGTTACAAATATGATGGCAATGGAAACCCTAATCACTCTTGTGAATCTATAATAAAAATTTCAGAATTGAGTAAGGTTACAAAGAGTTGAAGAGAATATCTCTTCTCAATTAGGGTTTCACTATTAAAGGAGCTTTTTTTCATTGGACGATAACAAGTTCAATTGTTGCATTCCATTGAAGAATTTTCCTCCGTGAATCTCAATGTAACCCTATGTTTGATTGAAAAATACCTTAACACATGCGAGGCAGCATTCCCAATGGCCAAATTTTAGTATAATATTCTTCTTTCCCAATAGTTTGTTCACTGCATTCTTGAACAAACTCCATCACTCTATCACCCATGTCTGTTTCTCTCTCTTCCTCACATGAAATAACCTTGTTGTTCTCTTATGTATAGAGCCTTTTTATCCCCTATACCTCATGCTTAGAGCCTTCTCCCTTACCTGAAATATAATAACCATGCATAATTGAATAGAGGCACGCAAAGGGTGAGTCCTTCAAATTGAAGGAACAATATTTCATTATTACACAAAGAACCCAACTGGGTGACAATAATTTCATCAGTAACTTGCAGATCAAGGTGTTCATATCTTGCCGAGTTTCGCGAGAAGGAAGACAGTTGCAGATGTAATCCCTGGGATAAACAGTTCATTAGGTAACACAGATGGGATCAAACTGTTCTTAATAACTAATGCCGTAGTTGGAACACCAAAGATGTAAAAGAGAATGTCTTTTGCTCCTACACCAGTAACCCCTGTATCACGTATCACAGCTTGTAGGATATTTCCAAACTCTTCCTTATCCAAGGGCTTGGGATTGCCATCTTTGTCTTTGGTCTGATGGTGTTTCTGCAAGAATTTTCGTTTTTTTCGTTTTAGTGCATAGTTAAAAAGAGTTAAAGCATTAGGACATCTCTAAGTAGAATATCGTACAGGGCATAATCCTTACATTGAATGCTTCTTTGAAGGTCTCAGTGCTTGGTACGTGAAATTGTGTGTTTCCAAGCCTTTTGTTGATTTCTCTGTCATGAAGATATTAAGCAGTTCTGTCAACTTTCAAGTACTGGTAGAACCTTAGAAATTTAAGCATGTCCAGGTTAGGATGTTGAATGCATTCGAGAGGAGTTGAATCCAAATTTTAATGGACTTTTTGGAGAGGAGCCGGATCCAAAATAAATTTAATGTTTCGGAAGGGAGTTGGATGCACTACTAGTTTCCTAGAATTAGGATGCAAGAGACGTGGGTCATGTTTTAAAAAAGAAGAGGAAGTGACACAGGTTGACACCCAGCAGTATGGCCAGGGACAGGACAGGTTGGGCTTAGTATAATATAAAAGGAGCTTCACTACAGTATGTAGTCGCCTGGCCTGGCCGGCCTTGAAAGAGAAGCATAGCCATATTGAAATGGGTAGGGTAATATGGAATTTAAGAACATCCACTCTAAATGCCACCATTTTTTGTCCTCCTTACAACATGGAATACATGGATGTATATGGGGTGATCCATGAGAGAGAGAACCTCACATTCATCTCGCTGGTTGAATTTTAGGTTGAAATAATCATGAGAAGTGATTAAAAAACGAGTTTAAAATTAACTAAGGAGAATTTTCCTTCATCAGGTTAGAACATTCACCACTCCATCCTAGGGTTCACAAATCCCTATAGGGAACATCTTTATATGTTTCCCAAAATGCCCTTTTAATCCCTTGTGATGAATAAATTCCCTTATTCCCTTAGCTTGTTTGGGGTTGAAACTTGAACATTGGAAGGTCAGCATATAACATGGACATGTTCCATGTGCCACAAAGCAAAGTGCTTAATTCTAAATACCAGCACACATGGTGGCATGTCGCAGTGCCGAAAATTAGTCTGGGCCATCATAATGTACCTAAGTTGCTAAGCCCAGTGAGGCCTACTCAAGTTTCACCCAAGATTTTGGTGGGCTGAGTTGGTCCAAGTTGGCCCCCTTTAGATATATTGTCATAAAATTGGCTAGAAATTCAGATTTTGAGTGCTGGAGAGGGAAATATACAAGGATGAAGGACCATTATTCCCTTAAAGAACTTCTTTTACTATAGGAATTAAGCCAAGCTCGACAAGCACAAAATCCAGAGAGAGAGGAGAGAGAGAGAGAGTTACTCGATAGTTTCACAAATTGCATGGTAGAAGGCATCCATATTCTGAAACTTGGAGGGGTCAGAAAACAAGCGATTGTAGCATTCATCTATTATGGGCCCGATTTCCTTAGCCTTCTTTTCGTCTTCACCTATTCGGAAAAATGTTCATTCATGTCATCAGAAGATCAGAGCAGCCATAGAAAAGGAACAAAGAAAAGCATTTTCATGTAAAACCTTCAGACAAATTGGTTCAAAGAAGAGAGAGAGAGAGAGAGAGAGAGATGTACCAGCTGCTAAACTCTTCAAGGCTTGCCCCATCTTTCCTTCTAACTGTCTGAGGATGGAATGAGGTTGGTGTGATTAGTGAAGAACCCTTCACCGTTATTATTAAATGTATCCATTACACAAATTTATAAAAGCTTGGCCATCAGGTAAGATTGTAAAGAGTATAATTCATTCCTTTGAGAAGAAGCATAGTTTGAGGGAAGGCTGTGGTTCCAATTTCTCATAGGTAAAGAATTTTAGGAGGAAGTAATGAAAGAGTCTCAAGTAAGGAAGCAATTCAGATCCTCTTTACCAGATATAATAATTAAATCCTTAACTTGAGAGTCTTTCTTCACGTAAGGAAGAAATTCAGGACTCCTATGGCTATTTCATCCTGTTTTTCTCTTTGAGGGTGGGGACCAATCATAAGATTGGAATAAGCAGTTGAATCCTCATATTCCTGTTAGCTAAATATTTCTGTATCTCTTATTTGTTTGTATTTTGTCGATCATCCCTTGTATAGACTTGCCATGTATAGCTATTCAGATTGGATATGTATAAAACTGTATTTAATCCTTGGGATATAAAATCAATAACACAAGGTTCTACCAATCTTTACATGGTAACAGGGCCTCTCCTACATCACCTCTGCTGGATGTGAGTGTAATGTTTTCATCATGTATAAGCTAATATTTATTCATTGTATGGGTATGGATTTTGGAAAGCGTGTTGACTGATGGGCTTGGTTGGATGGAGCCCAATATAAAAGGTGAACTTCTTAATGGGTGATGGGTTTCCAATTGACTACCTAAGTGTAAAGTATTATATGTGCTTATTAACAACTAAGCTCGATCATTATGGGAGAGACATCAGTTCTTCAGTCTGATAAGATTGGTCCATGCTCCTAGTCTATATAATGTTAGCAAAGCACATTAATTACTAACCCTAACAATTTTGTGGAGAAAGGAGCGAACAAGATCAACAGTGAGAGGAAACCTATAGTGGAAAATTCTTCGACAAATGCTCAATTCGGGTATGCTTCTCTCTCGTTTGTCTCTATTTAATCTTTCTATGGGGCCTTTTTCCTTTTGCCAGTAACACCTTTTTTTTTTTTTTTTGTTAAAAGGTCATTTATATTAAAGGAAAAAGAAAATAATAAAATATATGCTAGAGTCAAACACCAGAAACAAATACAAAGATGTGGAGGGACAAAAATCCAGGATCACTCCCCCACCTTTGGCATTGCCATTAGCAGGGAAGGAGATCCACTACTCCACCCGAGTACAAAATTAACAAAACAAAATCTTGGTCTTTTTGCTCGTTACACCTATCCTCCCTTCCTATTTAATATTTTACATATCACCACCCTCCTCCTTCATCCTCCACACACCCACTCCAACCCTCTTCATACCCAAAGACCTTTAGACACCCTAGCTCCTGTGAGAACAATGGCCCTAAAAAAATTTCTTCATGATTCAAGATCTCTGTGTCTTAGTAACACAAGTCACCGAAATAAAACTTGAATCCATATGACTCGATTCAAACATAAGATTGGGTTCATGTCAAGTTGCAGATTAACGAAGGTGTTAGGCAGATTGGTCCACTCAGTTAAATCGAACTTTACATTCATTTGGTATTCTTAACAAATATCACAATATATGATGATTTGCCTCAATCTTCAAACTAGAAAATCCAACCAACAATCACTCTCAACAATACTCTAAGTAGATTATTCAAGACATATAATTGATCTCAATCAATCAAACTTCCATACAAAAATCAGCAAGCTAGGGGATGAAACAGCCCCCTCTAAGAAATCGTGGAACTTTTAGGAAGAACCAGTAACAGCCAAACTAAAGAAGAAGGGGTTGTTACTAGTTATTCAATGATAGCAGAGATCGACTTTAGTTTTTTAGCGATCAAGCTCTGATACGATGTAAATACAAGAGAAAGAGAAAGAGGCAATGGAAAATTTGAGATTGAGACTGCCTCACTCTATTCATTATATAGGCAAAACATTATAGTAGTCCTACTAGGATTAGGAAAAAACAAAAAAGGAAATAAAAGTGGCTTTCCTAAGTCCTTAAGGAATTAGACTAAAACACCCCTAGGAGGACTTACAGCAATCCTACTAGGATTGAACAAAATAAAAAAAGGAAATAAAAGTGATTTTCCTAAGTCCATAAGGAATTAGATTAAAACACCCCTAGGAGAATTCATGACTTGTGCTAAACAGCAAGTCACACTCCTCCTATAATAAGGACTTCTAACAGATCTCACCCTGACCGAACAAGGGGATATTGGACAATTTCTATTTTTTTCAGACTCATAGCCTGGATGATGATTATATCAACCCAATTCGAGGTAGAGTTACCCTTGAGGATAATGTCAGATTGAATCGGATTATCTTCGAAGTAGAAGTTGTTTCCATAGTGTTCTACATGCCTTCCCATAAGTCATATGATCCCAATGGCTACCCTAGATTTTTCTTTCAAAAATCTTGATCAGTTTTCAGCAACGAGGTTATCTCCTGCTTAAAGAATTTCTTTAATACATTCAGCCAACAATTGAATCATACTTATATAGCCTTGATTCCTAAAGTGGAACACCCATCTTCTATTTCGGAGGTTAGACCTATAAGCCTATGCAATTTTACTTATCAAAACATTTCTCGCATTATCGTTAACAGACTTCGTCCTCTTATAAATCAAATCATATCCTTCAATCAAAATGGCTTCATCAAGGGATGCCACATTCAAGACAATATTCTCATAGCAATGAACTTCTTCACAAAATCAAGGCCACCAGAAAGTGTAGGAATGAGTTATTCTCTCTTAAAATAGATATGCATAAGGCTTACGATAGAATTGAATGGAATTTCTTATGTTCAGTACGGATTTGATAACTAGTGCATGCAACAGGTTATGTTTTGTGTGGAGACTACACAATTAAGAATTCTCCTAAATGGGACCCCACTCTCTTTCCTCAAGCCTTCCAGGGGTCTTCACCAGGGTGACCTGCTCTCATCGCATTTATTTGTTCTCTGTGCAAAGGTTCTTTTCACTAGCTTGCTATTGCTTTTCATGAGAACCATATCCAAGGTCTCTTACTTTGTAGAGGAAGTGAGAAGATTTCCCATATGGCATTTGCAAATGATTTGCAAATGATATTAATTTTTTTGGGGAGTTGATATGATTGAAACTAGGGCTCTAAATGTATTGCTCCTTTTCCAGACATGCTATCATATTAGCAAATCACGTGCCCGGTTCAGCCCCAATATGGACTCTGCCACCGAGAAGCAGTTTTGGAAAGATTTTCGAACTCTATTAGTAGAGAATTTTTCTGGTCGAATGGTACTAAGTGTCAAACTCCAATTATTCATGGTCAATCATCTGTCAGCCTAAGAGATTTGGTGGTCTTAACATAAAGTAATCAACATTCATGAATTCTGCTCTTCTGGCCAAGAAGTTTTGGGAACTCCTTCAACCGACATCTTCTGTATGGTGCTCATTGATGAAACACAAGTACTTCCCGAACTCCTCATTTCTTCAAGCATGTTGTCCCACTTCAGCCTCATATGGTTGGAAGTCTATTTGCTTCGCTTAAGACATCCTATGGCAAGGATTGTTCTTCCAAGTTGCTACTGATGGTTGTTCCATTAATCCATGGACCGACTTCTAGATTCCTGATTCACCTCCAACTCAAGCCCCCTTCCTTCCTCCCCAGGATGCCCCCATTTGGTCTCGGATCTGATTGACCCTCAGTCTAGATCATGGCATTGCGATCTAATTTTCTTCGGTGGCCTCCTAATATTTCTCTACGCATGTTGTCCATCCCACTACCAACTTTTACTACTGCTAACAAGTAAATTAGGGATGCAACTCCTACTGGATCCTTCTCTATGGCCTTTGCTTATATTATAGCTATCAACACTTTTTTACCCATTCCCTTTGGCGGAGTGTGCAGGAACTCCGATGTTTTCTTTCTGGGTGGCTTCTCTTGTGGTATTGGTATTGCTTTCGCTCTCGCGGCTGAAGCTATAGAGGTTAGGCATGCGATGCTTTTTGCTTCTCAGGTGGGGTACCCCTACATTATCATTGAAAGTGATAATCTTCTTATTATTCATCTGCTTCAAAGAACTATCACCTCTTTCCCATGGAGAGTTTCGTCTATTGTTGTAGATTGCCTCCTCCATGTTAGAAGATTCTCCTCTATCCTCTTCAGACATACGCCTCGTGAAGGTAATTTTACCGTGGATTGATTGGCATCTCGTGCGCCTATGGACGAATCTTCCTTTCTTTGTTTCCTCTTTCATCCCGCTTTCTTAAGTTCTTTGTTGTATTCTGACTGTGTTGGAATGTTGTTCCCTCGTTAATAAAGTCTTTTCATAAAAAAAAAAATCCTATACTAATACATCAGGGCATATAAAGGGAAAACATGAAAACAACCTTAAGTTAAAATAAACAAAAAAAAATGGTTATGAATAATAATAAATAAATAAATGGAAAATGACCTCTATGCCCTTCTAAATAGAAAACATAAAAAATGTGTAACAATCATCTTCAATGCATGAGAATGTTAATAAAACCTAAAATGACTTGAAACATCCTAATAACATCTAAATGCCTCAGAAAATAATTCTGACAATAAATGAGAAATTAGATGGCTTAAATGACAAAAATGCCCCTACATACAATATACAAAGAGGAATTTCGAACCCATATTTGGTGAAGAAAAAAAAAACACATACACAAAATTGCATAGTTGTACTAAGTAGAACAAAGGATTTTATGTTAGAGACTTACCTGAGGTTGAAGAACACTGAAGAAACTATGATGTAAAGCATGCATAACTCCATAAAGAAGCACCAACACAAAGGAAGAACTGCTCCAAAACACAATTGTAGGCTCTAAAATAGGACTCTGTCCCAATTCTGTAAGGACTGAAGCCAAGGGTCCCCAAAATGTGGGTATGACCCTCCTTAATTTTATAGATTGAGACTCTTCTAGATCCTTTTCTAGGTTAAATAGAAACAAACCTTACTCAAAAGCCATTGTGGCATCAATGACCAATAACAGGTTAAAAATCCTTCCCCAACTCAAAGAGAGTGAAAATTTGTGATTGGCAAGGTTTGCTTGCTCCAATCAACTTCCTAAGGTGTCTCAAGACGTGGTGGACACTCCCAAGTTATCAAAATGTGAGTTTTGAAAGCCAATGGGACTCTCTAAATCCGCCATAGAAAATAAACTTAGACTGACATACCACGAGAGTTGACCATCAATGGGCTTTGGTCGATGGCTATTGGGTAAATGTTGATGTCTGATATACCATATACACATAGGGACCACTCGATGGTCCGGTGGTCGAGCATACTACACACCGGGCACATGAACTAGCCACTAGCCACTAGTCACATGGTTGAGCAGCCAAGGTGCCTCGAGCACTTCCCATGACCCCGACCTCTCATACCTCTCGGATCGATGATCCCTCAGAATGGCTAACCAGGTTTAGATGATTTCTTAACCCCAAGTCAATAAGGCTTTGGTGGGTTAGGGTTTACTTGATCATCAAGCAAGCTAACCACCATCACCTCTGGTTGAGTTAGCCATTGGAATGCCTAACTTTGGTTAGGTAGGCCATTAAGGAAGGATTAACTTGGGTTGAGTTAACCGTTAAGATATGGCGCCAGGTCAGCAACCCCAGATTGATCCGAAAGGACACTTGAAGATGCTCCAGGTGAGTTGGACCAAAGAACAAGGACCCTAACTTTCCATATAAGGAGGGCTTACTCCTCAGCATAGGTAACACTCTCAATCGTCTGAATATCCTTGATAGAATGATTACCCTGAAGTCTAACTTGAGCATTGGAGCCTAGTCCCAGAGCCTCCTCTGGGCCAGTGACTAATCTATGTTGTGTAAGTCCATGTAGATTGGAACCGTGCAACAACAGTGGTGCCGTCTATGGGAATTCAGACAAAAATCCATTCAAATATAGCCGGTACGATTGAGAGGTGTGGAATGAAGAAAACTACCAGAACTTATTCAAAGAGGGGAGGACCATCCTCCGGCCTAAACCCGTCGAAAAATCAATAGGAAGCAGCAAGAATAGGATCTTGCTGTCGAAGATGCGACGAACATCCCGGCGTCAAAAAGCGTCCCTCTACCCCCTCAGGTAACAACCCAGCAGTTCGATGAATTACATGGCCAAGTGATGGGATTGGTTGAGTTAATCCGGGAGGCCTCAAGAAACTTCGCTAGGCCACCCTTGGCCGATGAGCCCAGTCATCGTAATCATGGAGATTTAAAGAGGGCTTCCGATGGTAGCTCGAGTTCATAAAAAAGAAGTCCAAGTCGAGGTAGCAGCCCCAGATCTCTGACGAAGAACTAGGAGGTGCGTGAGGGTAGCGGCTAGAGATGATGATACGTCTCTCTTCCCTTTTGGGGGGGAGGGGGAAAAGGACTTGCATCCCATCCTCTCTCCTCTCTTTCTCTTTTATGTGAGGGAGGGGGTGTGTCATGTGTGCTTACCTTGCAGGCCTCGCACTGCCTTATCGTCACTCGGTGATACATGGAGGCCTATTTCGTAAGAATATGAAATTTGTCATTTAAGACAGGGGTTTGATGATGGTCCAATACGGGGATCGGGATCATACAAATGGGGCTTTAGAGTCATCACCTAAGGTTATGGGCCTAGGACCCTTGGGTGGGCCCAATTCCTGAGAAAATGGCCCAAAATTTATTCTGATCTAGAGATTTAGAGTAAGTGTCAGGTTGTAGAATTGGGAAGGTATTAGGCACCCAATCTACTTGGTTTGATCGGTCTTCCTACTAGATACTTAAGGACAAACATTTTTCACAGTTATTACTATTCCATATGCATGGCAAAGTTATCACACACATATATATATATATATATATTAACTGAATTTAAACTACTATATATATTAAAAAAAAGTCTATATAAAGTCTACATGATGATAATTTGGTTGAGAAACTGTACCTGAACTTAACCTCTGTTTCGTGTCAAAAGGGGTGGGCCCCTGATTAGTACTGGTTCAGACTATCTTTCATATTCTCTTGGCTTAGGGGAAGAAAACCTCCAACTTCCTTTCTTGAGAGACGTTGACTGTGATGGTATTCGGGTAGGGTTCCGAATAGGAATGGTTACTTTTTGATTTGGATTCGGACAGAGCTTCGGCTAGAGAAGGTTATTTCTGGATTTGGATTCGGACAGAGTTTCGACTAGGAAAGGCTATTTTCGGGCTTATGATGAGGTGGCACTCTGACAGAGCTTTCGCTGGGGATAGGCTAGGGGAGGACTAGGCAGAGGTGGCACTCCAACAGAGCTTCTGCTGGGAAAAAGCTTGGGGAGGGCTAAGCTGAGGTGGCACTTTAGCAGAGCTTTCACTGGAAATGGTTATTTCTGGAAAAATTCCTAGGGCACTCGGACAGAGCTTCCATTAGGAATTGTAATTTTTGGAAAGAAATGGATTGAAAATTTCCAAAGCCCCAAAGAACACTTTGAAGATCCGAACAGAACTTTGGATCTTGACAAAGATCTCTTCATAGACCTGAAGAACCTCAAGGGGGGAGGGATTTCTATTTGTGGTAAAAACCAAGAACACTTAAAGGGGGGAGGCTAAAAACATACTATTTTTGGAAAAAATTGGATTGGGCTAACAACTTGGATTGAAGATCTTCAAAGTCCTGAAGAACACTTCTAAGATCCGAACAAGATTTTAAATCTTGATGAAGATAGCTCCAAAGACCCAAAGAAAATTAAAAGGGGGAGGGGAGGAGGAGAGAGGGCTTCACTACTATGGAGTGAGGTAGGGTTGTTTGGTGTATAAAATCCAAAGGAGGGGGTATTTATAGGTTTTTCAAGCCAATGGGGAGGAGGGAGAATTTTAACCAATGGATAAAAGAAGGTTTTGGACTAAAGTAGGTGAAGAGGGCTTTTATCCAATGGGTAAAAGGGGTTTTATGGGAGAGAGTATTCTTAGCCAAAAAGTGGATTTTTGGTCTCAAGTGGGTGGAGAGATTTTCTCTCCACCCACTGGGCCAGTGGAATACCAATCCCGATCGTTAACGATAGCACACAAGATTGGGTCGAAGTGCACAAGGCAAGGCCAGCACGAGAGGGCAGGTAATGTGTACAAGGTGTGTGGGTAATGGCATGGGTGTGCGACACATAGCACTCGAACAGTGGCATAGGTGTGCAATGGCATTGGTGTGCGACATATGGCACACGGGGCAGCATGCTATGTGCAGCACATAGCGTGCAAGGCAGCATGCACATGGGCACCGACAATAGCAAGGGCATGGGCTAGGCAGCAGTAGGCACAGGCATGGGTTGCAGCTAGCAAGGGCTCTAGCAGTAGCCTGCGGGGATGTTGGCTGCAACCAACAGGCGCATGGGCTACAGCCAGCAAGTACGTGGGCAGGGTCATGTGGGGCCACTGGCTGCTTCATGCTGGGGTACGAGCTGGGTTGTACAGGGGCGCACGCGTGAGGCTGTGCAGGTTGGCCTGCTGGCTAGGCAGTAGGCATGCACTAAGCAGCAGCCATAGCACAGCATCTGTGCAGGTTGGCCTGCTGGTCAGCGCAATCATGGATTTTGCCAGTGACGATCATGGGAGATCCGACAGTCCAATTTTGACGTGACCATATATCTTTAGAATCGTATTTTTGAACACTATCCATCTATACTGTCATCTTGAGTAGATTCCTGCGTATATAAAAAGTTAAAATTGGACCCTCTTCTCTCCCACACAGGGTTTCTAGGGTTTTTAGGTAGGGGATGAATTTGGGGTATTTGGGTAGGTAGGGGATGAATTTTGGGGTATTTGGGTGGGTAGGAGATTTTTCTAGGTTTCCAATAGGCTTGCCAGTGTGCACGACATACGTACGGGAAAATATGATTTTTAGGGACAATTACGGGAGATCCAATAGTCCAATTTTGACATGTCATATATCATCGGAATCGTATTTTCAAGAACTATCCATCTGTACGTTCATCTTGATCAGATTTATTCATACATAGAAAGTTAAAATTGGACCCTCTTCTCTCCCACGGAGGGTTTCCAAGGTTTTCAAGTAGTGGAATGTTTCTGGGTTTTCTTAGTCCATCATCTTTGTTGATCGGAAATCAGAAGTCACGTCCAAGATCTACATTTCATCATAGCTGAAGGAGGGTCACAAAATTGGATGTCTACAGAATACCCTTCTTTGGCCGAGGCCTGTGCCAACAGTCAAAGGATAAAGAAAAGAACGACCACATTTTTTCACTTGGATCATGTATTGTTCTCATCTTGCTCATTTATGACGGAGTTGAAAAATGCAACAGATGATATCTCTCAACTTCTTTAGAGTTTTAGGACTTATCTTGGCTGCCGATTGTAGGAAAGGAATTCGCTACTTTTCCAATCCTAAAAAAAAATGTTAGTACTTTGATCTTTGACTTTTCCTTAGCTGGACTTCACTTATGCCAGTTCAGGGAATTTGGTCTCCAGGTTGGTTTTTTAGAACCAATCTGGACTATCTGGGACCGATGGTTACAAGGGAAGAGTTTGTTGCTCTTCCAATCTTGTAATAGATAAAAACATTTGATTCTTGGATTTCCCTTAGCTGGGCTTTGCATGTGCCAGTTCAGGGAATGTGGTCTCCAGGCTAGGTCTTTTGAACCAATCTGGACTATCTGGAACCGATGGTTACAAGAGAGAAATTTGCTGCTCCTCCATTCTTGCAACAAATAAGAACATGTGATTCTTGGATTTTCCTTAGCTGGGCTTCACATGTGCCTGTTCAAGGATTTGGTCTCCAGGCTGGGTCTTTCGAACTAATCTGGACTATCTGGAACCGATGGTTACAAGAGAGAAATTTATTGCTCTTCCAATATTGTAACAAATGAAAATATTTGAATCTTGGATTTTCCTTAGTTGGGCTTCACATGTGCCAGTTCAGGGATTTGGTCTCCAGGCTAGGTCTTTCGAACCAATCTAGACTATTTGGGACCGATGGTTACAAAAGAGAAATTCGTTGCTCTTCCAATCTTGCAATAAATGAAAACATTTGATTCTTGGATTTTCCTTAGCTGATATGCTCTTTCTCAAGTGTCCCCGGAGGTCTGTTCTAAGATTAGGAAGATGCATTATGGCTCATACGAGGCAATGGTTGTCAAGGTATTTCATGCTTTCCTCTTCTTTTTTTTTTCTTTTTGCCCTTGTTCTTTCATTATTCTCCTTCTTGGTCCTTTTCTATATTCCTTAGGATGGGAGGATTGCCGCCTTGAAGAGCCAAGTTAGTTCCTATGAGCAGGAAATTGCACAGTAGGATGCACTGAATCAGGACATGACACAAAGGCTACAGCAGACTAGATTATCATCCGCGAGTTCCCCGGTACTCCATGGGGATGATTGAGAGTATGGTTCAGATGATAATTTTTTACTCATAGGGATTTATTCCAGTATTTCCTATAAACGCAAACACATATATTTTCCTTTTTCTTTTTTCCTCCCCCTTATTTGTTCATCATTTTATTTTAGCATCTTATGAATGAAAACATATCTTTGGTACAAAGATTTTTTTTTTTTATGGTTTGCAATGTTTAGGCATAATCAATTCCATAACTCAAGTCATAATTAGAATAATCGGGATAACACGAGAATCCAAATACTTCCTCATTCTATTACCAAGTGAATTACATGAAAAGGGGAACAATTTTCCTACCATAGACGGGATAGGTGAGTAACAAGGTGGGGAGACAACTCTTGAGGTGGATGAAAGTTCACTAACTCCTCTGGGTCTGTCACCTTGAGCCCATATTGTCGGCCGATATACGTAGGCAAATAAAAAGATGTGTGAGTCAATCCCATCAACCTAACATAATTGTAGTCAGGGGTCTTCATCAAAAAAATTTCTTGTGGCCTCCTTGGGCACCTCCATACGATATCTTGCACAGTCCTTTCCTATAAGTACTTCTCCCAATCAATGATAAGGTCGAATTTTGAAACTTCCCTCTTGTCTTGGTAGCAAAGAGCTTCTAGTGTGTCTCCTTTTAATGGTTTGGTTAACTTCAGTTTCTCGATGAGACAAATCTGAAAAATAGCAGGACTCCCTTAATAATGATCTAGTCCGAATCTGTGGCCATGGCTCATGTCATCAAATCCCTTGAATGTTTCTATAAGAACCGTAGGGATGATGTCACCTCCCTTCTTCAACTGTTTTACCACCTCAATTAGCACGGGCAGTGCACCACGCCCGGGAATTCGGAGAACATAGCGAGCTATCATGCAAAGTAAATAATCATCTTGTAATCTCTGTTGATGGATTCCTCCCATTGGTAGATATTGGAAAAAGATTTTGGCCACTTTCAGAATGTCAATCTTCTCGTACCTGACAAATTGTTTCACTTCCTCTTCTTTCCATCCAAAGAAGTCCTGAATTTTCTCTGAATAATCTTTCTTCAAAGATGGTTGGAACAACCTGCCTTTGGGTGGCAATAACATACAAACCTAGAATTCTTCGAGAGTTGGGTAGATCTCTACTAATCCAAACCGAAATACATGTAGGTTGGCATCCCAGTATTGAGGCACCTACCGGAGTAACTGACGATGTAATTTCACACACCCAATCTGACCAAAAAATGACACATTCATGGATTCCAGTAATCTCCGTGCCCTCATATTTATGTCCAAGGTCCATTTTCTCAACGTCTCATCCAACGAGCTCATGACTTTTCCTGAAACCATCACAAACAAAAGAGATATGATGATTTATCAAAGCATTACTCATTAGCTAATGACTCAAACAAACCTTTACCACTGTTGCATCAAGCTCTTCTTTTTTTTTTTTTTTGACTGATCAAGGNCACACATCCAATCTGGCCAAGAAATGACACATTCATGGATTTCAAGAATCCTGGTGGCCACATATTTATGTCTAAAGTCCATTTCCTCAACGTCTATCCAATGAGTCCATGAGTTTTCCTGAAACCGACACAAACAAAGAGATATGATGATTTAGTAAAGCATTAATCATTATCTAATGACTCAAACTAGACTTTATCACTATTGCATCAAGCTCTTTTTTTACTGATCAATGATAGAGAATAAACTGGTGCCAGATGGCAATTTTCTTTTTAGAGGATAAAATCCTGGATAAGAAGTGAGGACCAATGGATGGATGATGGATACCTAATGGCCTTGTATGCTAAATGGCGATTCCTGGTGGATAGAATCCTAGAGAAGAAGTGACAGACCAATGGGTAGATGATAGATACGTAATGGCCTTTCATGCTAAATGACGATTCTTGGGGGACACAAAATATGATGATCTTTTAAGATACTTTGATTATTAATCAAGGAACCAATTTATTGCATTTAGATGGTTGAGACTGCACTTGCACATGTCAAGTTGCCTACGTATCCCTCGAAAGGAATCAGTTCTGACGTAGTTCATGTTATTCACCCGTTTAGACATAATATTTCTTGAGTTGATCCATGTTGACCAGTCCGGGTATTTCTTTGCCGTTGTGGTCTATGAGTTTCACAGCTTTGCCTGGTAGAATTTCTTTGACAGTGAATGGGCCATTCCAGTTTGGCCTAAGTTTTCCTCTTGGGTCATGAATTGGGGCTCTTTGTTCCCAAAGAACAAGTTTTTCCACCTCTATGTGATGGGGCTTCACAATCATGCTGAAGAACCGAGCCATTCTCAATTGATATTTCTTCAGATTATCCATAGCTTTCATGTGCCTTTTGTCGAGAAAGTTGAGCTCATCATGTCTGGCCTTCACCCACTTTCCTTCAGGTAGCTGACTATCAAGAAGCACCCTTAGGGATGGTACCAAGATTTCCACGGGTAGAACCACCTCAACCCTATAGATCAAAGAGAATGGGGTGGCCCCCGTCAAGGATCTCACAGAAGTCTGGTATGCCCACAAGGTAAGGGGTAACTTATCAACCCAATCCTTGTGTGTTTCCTCCATTTTCTGTCGGATGACTTTGATGTTCTTGTTGGCTGCTTCTACTGCCCCATTGGTCTGCGGCCTATAAGTGGTAGATCGATGTCTTTTGATACCAAACTTTGTGTAGATTTTATCAGTCTTGCCCCAGAAATGGGATCCCTGAACTGATATCAATTCTTGAGGTACCCAAGATCAGGAAATAATATTTTCTTGGATGAATTTGGCTACCTTAGCAGACTTGAGGACCGCATAGGACTGAGCTTCTACCCCCTTAGTGAAATAATCAATGGCTACCAAGATGAATTCGTGACCATTGGATGCGTTGGGGTTGACCTTTCCAATGATATCGATGCCCCAAGTGGAGAATGGCCAAGGTGAACTGAGTGAATGCAGCTCGGATGGCGGGATATGTATGATGTTAGCAAATATCTGACACTTGTGACATTTCTTAACAAAGTCCATGCAATCTGCTTCCATTATGTTCTAGTAGTATCCCAGCCTAAGAATATTCTTAGACAACATCTTGGCATTCATATGGGGTCCGCAAAGACCTTGATGAATTTCCTCCATGACAGTTGTAGCTTGCTCCTCGTCCACACACAAAAACTATATTCCATCATAGGACCTCTTGTATAACAGATCCGCCTGAAGAATAAATTGGGTGGCATATCTTCATAGAAACTTCTTTTCTCTATCAATTGCTTCAACCGAATACTTCCTTTTTCTAATTAAATCCACTATGTGAGTGAAACAAGACCGACCATCATCCAGAGTGAGAGAATTCACTGAATTCTAATAAATGGGCCTGCTTCTTTGTTCTACGAAGAATGGTCAGACCCTAGCCATTGGGTTGCATTCTACCTTGGAAGCCAAGGTTGCAAGGGCATCATCAAACCTATTGTTGTCTCTCTGGAAGTATTCAAATGAGATCTTCTCAAAGTGTTAAATTACCTCTTCAAGATGTTCTTGATATGGCTTTAGCTTTTCATCTCTAGTTTTCCACTTTCCCTGCGTTTGATAAATGACAATGAATGAATATCCATATACCTTGATCCTTTTAACCCCAATGGCCAGGGCTATTTCTTGTCCCAAAGCACAAGCTTTATACTCAGCAATGTTGTTGGTATAAGGAAAATCGAGGCAGAATGATGAAAGCAAATATAGGCCATCAGGAGTGATGAGTAATATTCCCACACCACGCCCCTTTTGGTTAGCCGCTCTATCAAAGAATAACTGCCATTCCTTAACTGTGTCTTCCTCCTCCATTGCGGCGATTCCTTCATCTTGAAAGGAATCATCCAAGGATCTTCCATCTTCTATGGGATGGGCAACCAAATGATCAAATGATCAGCTATGGCCTACCCCTTGATAGATTTCTGAGTAAAATAGGTGATGTCAAACTCTGATAGCAAAAGCAACTAACGAGCCATCCTTTTAGTTAAAGCTGGTTTCTCGAAGAGATATTTGATGGGATCCATCATTGAGATCAAGTGCACCGGATAAGAAACCATGTAGTGTTGTAACCTTTTCGTTGCCAAATCAGTGCAGCACAAGTTCTTTCGAAAGATGTGTACTACGTCTCATACTCCAGGAAAATCTTGCTGAGATAACATATGGCATGCTCTACCTCTTCTTTTGTCTCCTTCTGTGCTAGCAAAGAACCTATGGAGTATTCTCCTATAGACAGCTACAACAAAAGTGGATCTCCTTCCACTGGCGGTGTCAATACTGGTAGGTTCATGAGGTATCCCTTGATTTTGTCAAAATCTTGTTGGCATTTGTCATTCCATTCCGTGGGCTGATCCTTCTTCAACAGCTTGAAAATTACTTCACAGATTGTAGTCAACTGAGCTATGAACCTGCTAATATACTGGATGTGACCCAAAAATCCTCGTATTTGCCTCTCCATCCGAGGTGGGGGCATTTCTGGAATTTTCTTTATTTTGATAGGGTCGACTTCAATGCCTCTTTCACTTACCAAGAAACCTAAAAACTTTCCTACTGTTGCCTCAAATACACACTTCTAAGGGTTCAACTTCAGCTGATACTTCTTGATTCTTTCAAAGAAATGCCTTAGCGCTAGAATATGCCCTTGTCAATCTTTGAATTTACTATCATGTCATCCACATAGAATTCCACATCGTTGTTCATCATGTCATGCAATATGGCTATAGCTACTCTTTGATAAGTTGCCCCGGTGTTCTTTAGCCCAAAAGGCATCACCTTGTAACAATAGGTTCCCCACGGAGTGTTGATGGCTGTCTTCTCATAATCTTCCAGGTGCATGCTTATTTGGTTGTATCCCAAGAATCCATCCATGAATGATAACAAAGCATGCCCCACCGTGTTATCCACCAATACATCAATGTGAGGTAATGGGAAATCATCTTTAGGGCTTACTTTGTTAAGATCTCAGAAATCATGCACATTCATACCTTGCCATTTTTCTTCGATACTGGTACAATGTTGGTCAACCATTGGGGGTACTTCACTACTTGTAAAAACCCTGCAGTCCATTGCTTTACAACTTCTTCTTTGATCTTCTCACTCCATTCTAGCCGCATTCTTCAGAGCTACTGCTTTACCAGCTCTGCCTCAGAGTAAGTCGACAATCGATGCTGTATAATGTTGGGGTCGACACTAGGACTATCCTCATAAGACCAAGCAAATACCTCGGCGGATTCTTTCAGAAGACTAATCATTGGTTCCGCTTCTTTTTTCATCAAGGGTAGTGCCAATTTTTACCTCTCAAAGGCATTGGTCAGTTCCTAGATTAATAACTCGAGTATCCTCATCGATGGATTGGGTTTTCTTTGGTTTATATAGTTTTATTAATTCTTGGTATTTATTAAGATCATCATCAGAAAAAGGAGGCAAGTCGTACTCAGAATCAGAAATTTCATTCATGAGAGAAGGAGTAATAGACTCGACATACAAGGACTCTAGACTCTTCTCAAGAGGGGAGGTTGACATAGAATCATAAACAATAGGCTCGACTATAGACTTGATAATTAGCTTAATGCTTTTGCCAGGGGTATTCAGGCTGGTCGACTGAATAGCATGAGCAGACTTGAAGTTTTCTCTAATGTTTGTCCAGTTCAAGAGCAGTTCAGTGGCCTGATGGATGAGGAGGTGTGTCAAAGGGCCTTCTTCTCCTTCTGAAAAAGTTGCTGCTGTGTCTTCTATGGAGCAGTGGTTCCTTTTGACAGGTGCCTGCTTCTTCATGAATACCAACTGATCAATCTCATGCTGAGGGATGCCATCCCGGTGCCTCGGTCACATCTTTGACCACCTTCACAAGACTCCCCGTTGCAATTGGTTCGGGCATAATACATACTGATCATCATTCTCTGTGCTCTTCTTTGCTTTGCATACACACTTTTTCCTTTGAAAGGGCGAGGCTTAAGCTCATGTAGCTCTCGCGTTCTTGGCTCTCATAGGAGGGAGCAAATGAAGCCTTTCAAATCAATGGGAAGATGCAGACTCCAGGTGACCCTTATCTTCTTCTCCCATTCTATCTTCAAGAGAAATCGAGGACTTGGTGCCTCCTTTGATTGGATCAATGTTGTAGGATCACTAGAGGAAGACCCAGTCTCAATCAGTGTAATTTCTGCTATCCCAGTGGTGCAACTATCGTTGTCACTTTCATTGACTAACATCTTCTATTGTTCCATTTCATGAGTCACCCAGTCGAACTCATCTTGGAAAAATATTTCAAATCCTTGTTACATTTTTACGGTAGTTTCATCAAACCATAGCTCCATATTTCAACAAAAGGGGAAATCCTCTCATTCTTTTATAAAATACCCATTGAGAGTAGGGTAGTACGAGACAGAGATCTTCCTAGTCATCTTCAGCACTTTCTATCCTTTGGTGGTCAGAGGAGTGTACCCGAGACCATTCTTGCCTTTGTTCACTGCCAAACTAGGCTGCTTTGGAACTCCTTGATGATATTTCCTCAGTTTCATGCTAAGAAAATACTGCATATTCTTCATCATCTGATTCACTGGCAAACTCCAGATGGCTTCATAGTTAGCTAGGACTTCCTCATTTGGCCCTTCTTTGGCAATGGCTGCACAAGTTGTATCTAGTTCAAAACCACTTAGTTGGACCTTTTGGTCTTATTCTTCCCCATTTTCAATGTTGGCTAAAGTGTTAACCACTTCGGGATCTCCGGCTACTGTGACCACCTTTCCCTCATAGATGAACTTCATTTTTTGGTGGAGACTAGGGGAGACTTCCTTCATAGGATGCAACCAGGGCCTTCCCAAGAGCATGTTAAAGGCTGCCAGAATATCAATGACTTGGAAATCAATATCAAACTTCACCGGGCCAATCTTTACAGCAAGGGTAATGATGCTAAGGATCTTCCTCATGTTATTATCATATGCCTATATGGTTTGTGTGGTAGGCCTCATTTCTTCCAGGTTGATGCCAATACTCTTTTCCGACCTCAATGGTAGCACATTCAAAGTAGACCCATTGTCAACAAGAACTTGGGAACCACTTTGTCAAGGCATTCTACTATGATGTGGAGAGCTCGACTGTGCTGGGCTCCTTTTGGAAGCTCTAATTCTGAAAACATCAAGGATTGTACCGCATATGTTGCCACTACTATATGTGTCAGATGTGTCAGATTTATCTCTATCGACACTTACACATTAGTGAGAGATTTCAAGACTGCTTCACGGTGTGTGGAGAATGCCATCAAGAATCCCCAAATTGAGATGTTTGCTTGGGACTTCTCAAGTTGAGCAAAGACTGGGTTCTTCGGTTCTTTCTTCAAGCTACTAGTTCTGGCTTCATTAGCCCTTGGCTATTCTACTGCTAGAGTCTTCCCTTGTAGTCTTTCCCACTTCTAGTTTCCATCACATTGGCAGGTTTCTTTACAATAATTTTTGTGGGATAGTAGTCTTCATCATCACTAGTTTTTAGGGTGATCATTCCTACCATAGAATCATCTTCTTTTACTAATTTTCCTTCCCTGCTTAGGGTGGGAAGTGGAGGTCCTCCACAAATATCCACAGCCCTGGTTGGTAGCTTCTTAACTATATTAGAAAGCTATTGGAATATAGCATCTACCGCCTCTGCGAAAGTGTCATCTGGCCCTATTTTTTCTAGATCATCCAACTGCTCACGGTAGTAACGGTCATTGACAATTACTTCACCTAGCATGTTGTCAATTTCTTCCACCCTCTCATACATTCTCAATGTGTTGGAGTATACTTCACACTCCATCCCTAATGCGGATCCAGGTTTATCCAGATAAACTTGCATCGACTCTCTAGATCCTTCATCACTTCCTAAATCTGACATAGAATTGTCTCCTCCCATACAAAGGGAAGGGTAAATGCCACTTGTCAGATCAGCTATTAAATCATCACCACCAATAGCATAGACTGAGAAACATGTCAGAAGTTCTGGTGAGTAGTATTCTGACTCATCATCATAATCATTGTTCCTAGGCCCTATGTAGTCATCCCAGTCTTAATACTTATCATCTTCCTAAGATTCAGAGTCATCTCCATCCTTCTCATCTTCATTCTCATCCTCATCATTGTCACCATCATCTTCTTCTTCACTAATTTCCCCCTCACTAGGTTCTTCATCAGATTCTTCTGGACCATCAAATTCTTCATCATCCAAATGCTCGTAGTAGTCAGAGCATATAGACCCAAAAATTTCCATAGGGTTGGTCTTGACATCAATGGCTCAAAGTTGGACCAGTTCCGACTTATCACCCTCTATGTCACTCCCTATGTGGATTAGGGAGACGTGTTCCTTAACCTATTCCCCTATGGCCGATGCGGTTACTGCTCTAAGAAGATCAACTATAACCTCTTCAATTATCTGTCGATCATCCTCTAAAGATATAACAGGATGAATTAGAGAAGTGGGATCACCTTTCTTGGTCTTCCCCTAATGCATTCACTAACCCTATTGGTGAGGTCATTTTAGGGAAATCCAGTAGTGCAAGCATATCCTTCCAATCGTACTCGTCCGTCCATCCTTCCTTTGGGTAATACACTGAACCTTGAGAATGGATTGGTATGAGGGTGATGAGGGATATGAAGTGGGATGGTATGAAGATGAAGTGATATGAGAAGTAGGATATGAAGATTGGGGGTGATAGGATGAAGAGGTTCCTCCACTTTGATGGTGGGAGAATGGTTGATGATATGGAGGAGGCTGATAATATAGGGAAGGTGGTAGGTATGGTGGGGGTTGGTAATGTGGTGCTATGGACCCTTCTGTTGATAAGGAAAGATAAACAGTGGGTGTCTGATTTTCTGATTCTTCTTTTGATGATTCTCCTCTGCTAGGAGTCCTTATGATTCCAGCCCTTTGACTCATGATTTTCCTATAAGCTTGGGCATTCATATGATTTTTTCGAACTCTAGGTACAATGAGTTGAGTGGGATCGTTCTCTATCGTCTCTTCATCCAGATTGTTAACAGGGTCAGGGAGTGGATAGGTATTGACATTAGAAGGCTGCTTGACCTTGACCTCAATGGTTCCATTATCTACCAAGTCCTGAATCACATGTTGTAGACCTATGCATCTTCTAGTGCTATGCCCCTTCTGAGTATGGTAGGCACAATATTCATGATCCCTATACCAAGCTGGAGGAGGGTTGCTGATCACTCTTGGAGCCCCTATCCCTAGCAATCCTTGCTTCTTTAACTTCTTATATGCGGTCGTCATGGGTATTCCCAAATCAGAAAACTACCTTCTTAAGTTAGGGGCCTTTTGGGTGGGTGCATCTGCTTACATTATGAAGGGCTATGATGGAGTGGCTGGTGAGACTGACTACTGAACTGCACTCACCATATTAGTTTTTAGACCCTTTCCCCGTCCGACTCGGGTGTTCTTACTTGCATCTTGGGAGGACCCCTGATACTAGGCCTCTCTCAAAATTCTATTCTCCACACGTGTTTCGGTGCCTGTTAAGGCATCAAAAGTTTATAAATGTTGATAGTCACTTACTCTATTTCTGAAGGCCGATCTGCCATTTTGGTGGCCTTATCTCTAAACCTCATTAAGAAGGCAGTGAATCCTTCTCTAGGCTACTACTCAAAGTCTCAAGTTCTCATCGCTTCATATCTACTTCAATATTGTATGAGTACTGTTTGGTGAAGGCTTTCACCACCATCATCCAATTTTGAGTTTGGGATGACTCCAACTGTGTGAGCAACTTTAGTGCTAGCCCTGATGGGGTTAGCAAGAAGGCTTGGCCCATCTAGTTATCTGCCAGTTGCCATGACTTGGTGATGCTGAGGAAAACTTTGAGGTGAGCCTTGGGATCCCCTGACCCATCAAACTTGTCAGTCTGCCATTTAACTTTTTCTGAAATTCTTGCACCAAAAAAGAAACTCATTTCCTCCGAATCCACTGCTTGGCCTTCTGAGCTTTTTTCTGCTCAAATCATGTTCTCCAACTTCTCTAACTGCTCTCTAAGTTTCCTTTCTTTCTCTGTCTCTGGAGACTCAATACGGACATGTGTTATAAATTCCTCTTCTTTATCTTCAATCGCCACCCTGGGAGGACGAACCCTGGAATAGGCCCCTCGCTGACCATTTAGACGGGTAGGTGAAGATTCTCTCTGACCATTTGGTCTGACATGCTCAGGTTCTCTTGAGTCAACTCGAGAAGAGTTCCCGTGATGACCTAGAGCTCCATTCTATTCCACATCTCCTGTAGCCAGTGCCGGTTCATTCCTGGGATCAACTTTGGGAGGGTTTTGAAGTGTATGCAATAGCTGAGCTATCCCTCTCTTGACTTCAGCCATTTCTATTTGCAAGGTCTCGATGGGATGGACCCAGGACTGTTCGGGTGATTTACAGTCATATGGATCCATACTAACTGGGCTATAATCACTTGGTGATAGACAGTCTCGAGGAGACAATAGAGGTGACATTGGACTTAGGCGAGTCAACCAATTACCCTGACGTGCCCAAAGGGGCCGTGGAGAATACTTGAGATGTCGAATTGTGCCTGACCCAAAAGTGGCTTATTTTAGGATTCTTGAATTCCCAACCCTTTGTACACATATTCACTAGATTAATAACAAATGATCCATCCAAAGTTAGTCCGCTTAATGATAGGGGTGGATAGGGTTCGATGCCCCTGGTCCACCCAATGTCATAAGCGAAAGATTCATATAAATGACTTGTCAAGAATATTCCCATATGACATTCCATGTAACAAAGTCATGCTTTCCTTATTCTTTTTCCCACTAGGTATCCTTCCTCCTGATTTTTGTTGGGACTTCTCAGGACTTGATGTGATTGCAACGGGATTACCCCTGAGTCACATGTCTGGACTTTTTCCTTAAGGAGGAGGGACGCATTTTATTTGAGACCCACTTAGGAAAGCAATTCTTTATGATGGGAATATAATGTAAGAACGTTCCTTTTCAAGACAGCAAAAAAGTTCTAAATTTAGCTTGTGGCGCTCCTAGCTTCTTCATCTATTTTCTACATGATGCGAGCATGAGGTGAATGCAATAGGACCGACAAGGCTTCCTTGACAGGATCTATATACACATGGTACATGATCTTGCCCATTACTCATGACTACACACGAGGTTAAGCAATTGGCCATGGGGTGGTGGAACCATGACTGATTGTGTGCAAAAGTGTAATGTAGGGTAACTATCATTCCATCTTAAAATGTCGTAAAGTGCACAGACCTCCCCAAGGGTACTGGCATAATTACAGACATCCTCACCATTTAATGAAGCATTCAATCTCAAAATGTTATAAAGTGCATGGACCTCCCCGAGGTTGCGGGTATGAAAAGAAGTCCCTCACCAAATGATTTCACTTCGAGCATGATGCATGATGCGGTTAGCAAATACAATTACTAACATGGGGTTAGCCAAACATGTTTTCAAACAAATGTGGTGAAAAATGTTCTTGCATTTAAAGGTAGTATCTAGTATTGGAAGCTTGAAATTTATCCCTAGTGGATCCACCACTGTGAGGGTAGCGGCCCAAGATGATGAGATGTCTCTCTTCCCTTGGGGGGAAAAGGACTTGCATCCCAACCTCTCTCCTCTCTCTTTCTCTTTCATATGAGGGGAGGGGATCATGTCGTGTGTGCTTTGCTTACGGGCCCCACACCGTCGTATTGCCACTTGGAGATATGTGGAGGCCTATTTCACAAGAGTGTAAAATTCATCATTTGAGACAAGGGTTTGATGATGGTCCAATACGGGGATCGGGATCATACAAATGGGGTATGGAGTCACCACCTAGGGTTATGGGCCTAGGACCCAGGGGTGGGCCCGATTCCTAAGAAAAGGACCAAAAATTTGGTCTGGTCCAGAGATTTACGGTAAGTGTCTGGTTACAAAATTGGGAAGGTGTTAGGGACCCAATTTGCCCGGTTCACCCGGTCTTCCTAGTAGATGCTTGAGAACGAACATTTTCCACAATTATTACTATTTCACATGTATGGCTAAGTTATCACACATATATACATTAATTGAATTCAAACTACTATATACCCTAAAACAAGGTCTATATAAACTCTACATTATGACAAGTTGGTTAAGAAATTATACCTGAACTTAACCCCTGTTTCGGGTCAAGAGGGGTGGGCCCCTGATTAATACTGGCTCGGACTATCTTTTGGATTCTCTTGGCTCAGGGGCAGATGGTCTTGACCTCCAACTTCCTTTCTTGAGAGATGCTGATTGTGATGGTATTCGGTCAAGGTTCCAACTAGAAACGATTACTTTTGAGTTTGGATTTGAACAGAGCTTGGGCTAGGGAAGGCTATTTCTGGGCTTAGGCTGAGGTGGCACTCCGGCAAAGCTTCTGCTGGGGATAGACTAGGGGAGGGCTAGACTTAGGTGGCACTTCAGCAAAGCTTCCGCTGGGAATGACTATTTCTGAAAAGATTCCAGGGGCACTCGAACAGGGCTTTCACTAGGATTGGCTATTTTTGGAAAGAAACGGATTAACCTAAAAAATGGATTGAAGAGCTCTAAAGCCCCGAAGAACACTTTGAAGATCCGAATAGAGTTTTGGATCTTGACAAAGATCTCTCAGTAGACCCGAAGAACCTCAAAGGGGGGTTTTTACTTTGGGTAAAACTCAAGAACACTCAAAGGAGGGGGTTGAAGAACATACTACTTTTAGAAAAAAACTAGATCGGACTAAGAACTTGGATTGAAGATCTTCAAAGTCCCGAAGAACACTTTGAAGATCCAAACAAGATTTTGGATCTTGACAAAAATAGCTCTGAAGACCTGAAGAAAATCAAGAAGGGGAAGGGGGAGAGAGTTTCACTACAAGGAAGTGAGGTGGGGTTTTGGTGTGTGAAATCCAAAGGAAGGGGTATTTATAGGTTTTTCTAGCCAATGGGAAAGAGGGAACATCTTTATCGAACAGACAAAAGAAGGAATCTTGCCTAAAGTGGGGGGATAGGGCTTTTATACACTGGGTAAAAGAGGTCCGCAAAATGGGTAGGTGAAGGTTTTTGTCCAATGGCTAAAAGGTTCTTGGAGAGAAAATCCTTAGTAAAAAAAAGGGTTTTTTGGTCTTAGGTGGGTGAAGAGGGAATTTCTTCACCCACCAAGTCAGGGGAACGCCAATCCTGGCCATTGACGATGACACACAAGGTTGGGTTGAAATGCATGGGGCATGCAGGCAATGTTCACAGGGTGTGCTGGCAATGTGCACAATGTGTGCAGGTAATGGTGTCTAGCTAGGCACAGGCTAGGCACAAGGGTGTGTGGGGAGATTGGCATGGGTGTGCAGGTAGTGTGTGCGGGTAATGGTGTGTACCTAGGCACAGGCTAGGCATAAGGGTGTGCGGGGAGATTGGCATGGGTGTGCGGCAACGTGCACAATGTGCACAATGTGTGCGGGTAATAGTGTGTTACTAGGCACAGGCTAGGCATAAGGGTGTCCGGGGAGGTTGGCATGGGTGTGAGGGCAATGTGCTCACCATGTGCCGGTAATGGTGTGTAGATGGGCATCTGCTAGGCATAAGGGTGTGCAGCACATGGCGCGTGGGGCAGGCTGAACTATGCGGGGCAGCATGCGCATGGTGTAGGCAAAGTGCGTTCGGCAAGCAGGCAGGTGGTGGCCATCCAGCAAAGGTATGCACAGCATGCGGGGGTGTTTATGCCATGCGGCAGGGGTGTGTATGCCATGTGGAGGGGGTGCATAGGTAGGCAACGAGGGCACACAGGCCATGCAGTTGGGCACATGTAGTGTGCGGCAGGGGTGTGCAGGCCATGTGGTGGGGGCATGCAACATGCGATGGGGGCACGTAGGTCATGTAGTGGGGGTGCGCAGTCAGGTAGGCTAGGTTTGGTTGGCTGGCTGGCTAGGCTGGTCGGTGTGCTCGACATGTGCATGAAAAAAATGTGATTTTCTGGGGGAGATTGCAGGCAATCCAACAGTCTGATTTTGATGTACCATATATCGTCAAAATCATATTTATAAGTACTATCCATCTGTTTGGTCTTCTTAACTAGATTGCTTTGCATATGAAATGTCAAAATTGGACCCTCTTCCTTCCCGCGTGGGGTTTTTAGGGTTTTCAGGCAGGTGGGGAATGTTTTTGGGTTTTCTCAATTAATCATCATCTCCATTGATTAGAAGTCAAAAGGCGCATCCATGATCCGCATTTCATTGTAGACAGAGGAGGGTGACAAAATTGAGTGTCTACACTACCCAGGGTGGTGATTGAAGATGAGGATGAAGAGTTTGCGGCACATGTCCTAATGGAACCTCCAGAGACGGATAGAGAAAGAAAAACTAGAGAGCAGTTAGAAAAGTTGGAGAATATGATCTGAGTAAGAAAGAGATTGGAAAGTTAAGCAGTGGATTCTAATGAAATGAGTTTCTTTTCTGGGGCAAGGATTCCCAAGAAGTTAAAGTGGCAAACTGATAGATTTGATGGGTCTGGTGACCCTACATCACTAAATCATGGTACCTTGCTGATAAACAGATGGGTCAGGCATTTATGTTAACACTATCAGGGCTAGCACTGAGATGGCTCACATAGTTGGATTCTACACAGACACAGAATTGGACAACAGTGGTGAAAGCCTTCACCAAGCAGTACTCTTACAACACTAAAGTAGATGTGAAGCGTCGGGAACTTGAAACCTTGAGATAGAAGCCTAGAGAAGGATTCATTGCCTTCCTAATAAGTTTTAGAGACAAGGTCGCTAAGATGGCAGATCGACCTTCTGAAGCTTAGCAAGTGGAAATGTTGATTGAAAACCTATCCAAACCTTATTATGATGTTCTTTACTATCAGCGTCTACAAACTTTTGATGCCTTGATAGCCACTCGGACACTTTTTGAGAACAGAATCCTAAGGAATGCACAGTATCAAGAAGCTCCTCAATATATGGAAAAGAATGCTAAGGTTAGGCGAGGAAAGAGTCTTGAAACCAATATAGTAGGTGCGGACCAACAGTCAGTGTTGCCCGTCGCCTCTTCACAACCATTTGTGATACAAGCAGATGCTCCCACTCAGAAGACTCCTCACCCAAGAAGACAATCCACTGATTTGGGGATGCCTATGGGAACAGTATATGAGAAGTTAAAGAAACAAGGACTGTTAGGCACTATAGCTCCAGGGACGATTAGCAATGCTCCCCCAGCTTGGTGCAAGGACCATAAATATTGTGCCTATCACACTCAGAAGGGGCACACCACTGAAAGGTGTCTGGGTCTTCAACATGCAATTCAAGATTTGGTGGATAATGGAACTATTGAGGTTAAAGCCGAATAGCCTCCCAATGTCAATACCAATCCACTCCCAGATCATGGTACAGTCAATGTATTGGAAGGAGAGTTAGCAGAAAGTGATCCCACTCAATGCATCAGATCTAGAGCTTGAAAAAATTACATGAATGCCTACACGTACTGAAAAATCTTGAGGCAAACGGCCAAAGTCATGAAAACGACCAAAAGAGGAGTCATCAGAAGATCAGGTATCCACCATCCCTCCTTCATCATCAATAGGAGAATCTACTGCACTATACCATCAACCCTCACCATACCATAAACCTTCACCATACCATAAAAAAGAAGGAACCTCCTCATCATTCTACTACCCACTGCCTTCGTCAGAATACCCTACCTCTTACATCACATCACCTTCATATCACCCCACCTCATATCCCTCATGACCCTCATGACCTTCCCATCCCAGGGTTCTGTTGATACCCATTAAATCCAAAAGAAGGATGGATTGTCGGGTACCATTGGAAGGATATGCTTGCATTACCAGAATCTCCAAAAGTGACAGGTTCAGTAAATGTCTTAGGGGAAAGTCATGACGTTGATCCCACGTCTTTGGTTTAGACAACCGTACCTCAAGAGGATGGTCCAGAGACAATTGAAGAAGTCACAGATGACCTTCTCAGAGCAGTAATGGCATTGGTAGTAGGTGAAAAAATCAAGGAGCACACCTCCCTAATCCATATAAGGAGTGACACAGAAGATGATGAGTCTGGTCTGATCAGGCTCCGAGCCAATGAAATCAAGTCTGGCCCTATGGAGATTTTTTTATCCATACACTCTGAATACTATGAATGTTTGGATACAGGAGAATTCGAGGGCCATGATGAATCTGATGAAGAACCAAGTGAGGGGGAAATCAATGAAAAAAAGGATGATGACAATGACGATGAAGACGAGAGTGAGGATTGGGATGATAGTGATAACTCTGATAATTGAAGTGATGATGAGTATAAGAACTGGGATGAAATTGACTATAGGACATCTTGGAATAATGATGAAGATGATGAATCTGGGTATTACTCACTAAGGGATCCAAAGAGGGTACTCAGTGTATGCTATCGGGGAAGATGACTTGATGGTTGACATGACAAATTCTATTCAATCAGTACTCACGATCAACATGGAAGGGGACAAATCTACATCATACTCAGAAGATGGTGAGGATATCGAAGAATATGAGATCATCATTGAAAGCAATTTAGACCCTATGGCGAAAAAGATGATTGGCATTTATAGGAGCTCGGGTGAGATGAAAGTCGAAGGTGAGGAGATTAACCAGATAGGTGAAGTAGCCATCAATGAATGCTACTACAATGAATAAATGGAAGACCTTGAGGAAATAAGGGGAGATGACATGCTTACAGAAATAGGGGATGCAGGGGTCAAACACCTTTCCAAAGCGGTGAAGAAGTTATGAGCTAGGGCTCTCGATATCTATGGAGGACCTTGACTTCCCACCCCAAGTCAGGAAGGATAGTCTGAAGAAGAAAATGATCCCATGGTAGGGATAATTACCATAATGGATAGTGATGATGAGGATCACTATCCAATAGAGATTGTTGTAAAGAAGCCTATCGGTGTAACAGAGACTAGAAGCGGAAGAGATTATAAGGTTAAGGCCCTAGTGGTAGAACAATCAAGGACTAATAAGGCTAGAACAAGTGGCTCAAAAAAAGAACCTGAGAACCCGGTCTTGGCCCAACTCGAAAAGGCCTAGGCTAATATCTCAATTTAGGGATTATTGATGGCCTCTCCTTCACATCGAAAGCAGTCCTGAAGTCCCTCCAATGTGTAAGTGCCTATCAAGATAGATACGGTGCATCTCTTACAAATAATAGGGACAACATATGCAATGCAGTCACTGATGTTTTCAGATTCTGAGCTCCCAGCCAAAGGAACCCAACATAGCAGAGCTCTACACATAATAGTGGAATGCATTGACATGATTGTTCCTCCGGTCCTCATTGACAATGGGTCTGCTTTGAATCTTCTACCCTTAAGGTTAGCTAAGAGTATTGGTGACAATATGGAAGAGATGAGGCCATCAGGACAAATGATGCGAGTATATGACAATACCAAAAAGGAAGACCTTGGGATCTTTACCATGGCTGTTTTGATTGGCCCTATGAGGTTTGATATTGACTTCCATCGACACATCAACATCTTTCAATATGCTTCTAGGAAGACTATGGCTACACCATGCAAAGGCAGTATCATCTAGTCTTCATCAGAAGGTGAAATTCCTACATGAGGGAAAGGTGATCACTATCACAGGAACCCGGAGATAGTGAATACTCTAGCCAATATTGAAAAAGGGGAAGAATAGGCCGAAGAGGTCCAACTCAGTGGATTTGAAATAGAAGGAACTTGCATAGTCCTCACCAAAGGGACATCTGAAGAGCACACCTTGGATGATTATGAAGCAGTATAGAGTCCCCCAGTGATTTGAATGATGAAAAACATGCAATACTTCCCTAGAATGGAGTTAGAGAAGTATCATCAGGGTGTTCTAAAGTTACCCACTTTGGTCATGAGCAAAGGAAGAAACAGTCTAGGGTATAATCCTCAAACCTCCGGATCTAGAAGCAACAATATCAGCAAGGGTCAAAAGGTACTAAGAATGACCAGGAAAATATCCACCTCGTACTACCCTACTCTCACTGGGTATTTCGTAAGGGAAGGAGAAGATTTTCCTTTTTGTGGGAATGTTGAGCCATGGTTTGATGAAACCACTGCCAAGATGCAAATAGGGTTTGAAGTGTTCTTTCAAAATGAATTCGACTGGGTAACTCATGAATTAAAACAACTACAAACCAAGGAAAGTGATCAGGACAGCTACATTACTAGAATAGTTGAAATTGCATTGATTGAGAATGGGTCTTCCTCTACTAACCCTACAACATTGATCAGGTCAAAAGAGGCACCAAGCCCTTAGGTCCTCCTGAAGAGAGAATGGGAAATGAAGATAAGACTTGTATGGAGTCTGTATCCTCCCACTGATTTGAAGAGCCACATTTGTTCCTTTTTGCAAGAACCATGAGCTTAATATTGTATACCATAACTTAATAAAACAATGCAAACCAAAGAAATCCCAACCCATCCGTGAGGGTACCTGGGTTATTAATTTGGGAACCGACCAATGCCTTCGAGAAGTAAAAATTGGTATCACCTTGGATGATGAAGAAGCAGAGCAGATGATCAGCCTTTTGAAAGAATTTGCTGAGGTCTTTTCCTAGTCTTATAAGGATATGCCTGGGATAGACCCCAGAATCATGCAACATCATTTGCCGACCTACCCTAGGGCAAAGACAGTCAAACAGAAGCTCAGAAAAATGCATCCAAAATGGAATGAAAAGATCAGAGAAGAAGTTATGAAGCAATGGAATGCAGGGTTTCTACAAGTGGTAAAGTACCCCTAATGATTGGCCAACATAGTACCAATTCCAAAGAAAGATGGTAGGGTGCATATATGCGTAGATTTCTGAGATCTTAACAAAGTGAACCCTAGGGAAGATTTCCCTCTACCTCATATTGATGTATTGGTCGACAACACAGTAGGACATGCCTTGCTATCATTCATGGATGGATTACAATTAAGCAAGCATGTACCTAGAAGATCATAAAAAGATAGCCTTCACCACTCCCTGGGGAACTTATTCCTACAATGTGATGCCCTTTGGACTAAAGAATGTTGGGGTAACTTATTAAAGAGTAGCTACGGCCATACTGCATGACATAATGAACAAAGTTGTGGAAGTTAATGTAGACAACATGATAGTGAAGTCAAGGGATCGGCAGGGACATATTCCCACACTACTATAATTCTTTGAAAGGATCAAGAAGTGTCAAATGAAGTTGAATCCTTAAAAGTGTGTATTCGGGATAATAGTAGCAAAATTGTTGGGGCTCTTGGTGAGCAAAAGGGGCATTGAAGTTGACCCTATCATGATCAAGGCAATCCAAGAAATGCCCACACCTTGCACTGAGAAGGAGATACATGGATTCTTGTGTCATATTCAGTATATCAACAGATTCATAGCACTGACTATGATCTATGAGCCAATCTTCAAGCTGCTAAAGAAGGATTAGCCCACAGAATAGAATAACCAATGCCAACAAGCTTTTGATAAGATAAAAGGATATCTTATGAACCCACCGGTAATGACACCACTGGTGGAAGGGGAACCACTTCTGTTGTATTTATCAGTCGGGGAGTATTCCATGGGCTCTTTGCTAGCACAAAAGAAAATAGAGAAGGGGATAAAGCATGCCATATACTACCTCAGTAAGAAGTTCTTAGAGAATGAGACACGGTACACATCTTTGGAAAGAACTTGTGTGGCATTGATTTGGGCAACAAAAAGGTTGCGACATTACATGGTAGCTTATCCAGTACGGTTGATCTCAAGGATGGATCTAATCAAGTACCTCTTTAAGAAACCAGCTCTAACAGGAAGGATGGCTTGATGGCTGCTATTGCTATCAGAATTTGACATAGCAGATCATTTGGCTACCCACCCTATAGAAGATGGAAGAGCCTTAGATGATGCCTTTTCAGATGAAGAAATCACAACAATTAAAGAAGAAGATACATCTAATGAATGGCAGTTATTCTTTGATAGTGTGGCTAACAAAAAGGGGTGTGGTGCAAGAATATTGCTTGTCACTCTAGACAATCTTTATTTTCCTTCGTCATTCTGCCTTAATTTCCTTTGTACCAACAACATTACTGAATATGAAGCTTGTGCCTTGGGACTGGAAATAGCTCTAACTATTGGGATGAAAAGGAACAAGATATATGGAGATTCAGCCATTGTCATCTATCAGACGCAAGGAAAGTGGAAGACCTGATATGAGAAACTGAAGCCGTATCAAGAACATCTGGAAGAGGTGATTGGACACTTTATGAAGATCTCATTTGAATACTTCTAAAGGGATAACAATCGGTTTGCTGATGCCCTTGCAACCTTGGCTTCCATGGTAGAATGCAACCCTATGGCCAGAATCTGACCATTCTTAGTGGAACAAAGAAGCAGATCCATCCAGAATATGGTGAACTCTCTCACCATAGATGGTCGGTCTTGGTTTGCTCATATAGTGGACTTCATCAAGGAAAGGAAGTATTTGGTTAAAGATACAGATAGAGAAAAGAAGTTCCTAAGGAGATATGCCACCTAGTTTATTCTTCAAGTGGACTTGTTACACAAGAGATCCTATGATGGAATACAATTGCTGTGTGTAGATGAAGACCAAGCTAGGACAATCATAGAGGAAATCCATCAAGGCCTTTGTGAACCCCATATGAATGCCAAGATGCTAGTAAGAAGATTCTCAAACTAGGATACTATTGGAACACAATGGAAGTAGACTGTGTGGGCTTTGTCAAGAGATGCCACAAATGTTAGCTATTTGCTAATATCATACACATCCCACCAAAAGAATTGCACTCACTCAGCTCTCCTTGGCCATTCTCCACTTAGGGCATTGACGTTATAGGAAAGATCAACCCCAAAGCATCCAACGGTCACGAGTTCATCTTGGTTGCCACTGATTATTTCACCTAATGGGTAGAAGCTCAGTCATATGCAGTCCTCACATTTTCTAAGATGGCAAAGTTCATCCAAGAAAACATCATTTGCTGATATGGAGTGCCTCAAGAGCTGTTATCGAATCAAGGATCCCATTTCTGGCCACAGATCAATGGGGTAGATGAAGCAGCTAATAAGAACATCAAGGTCATGTTACAAAAAATCATTAAAACCAAAAAGGATTGGGTGGATAAGTTGCCACTTACTTTATGGGCATATCAGACTTTTGTGTGATCCTCGACAGGGGCAACTCCTTTTTCCTTGGTATATGGGGTTGAGGCAATTCTCCTAATGGAGATCCTGGTACCATCCCTAAGGTTGCTCCTGGATACTAAGTTACCTAAAGGAGAATAGGTGAAGGCCAAACATGAAGAGCTCAATTTCCTCGATGAAAGACACATGAAGGCCATAGATAGTCTGAGAAAATATCAACTACAAATGGCAAGGGCCTTCAACAAGAATGTGAAGCCCCGTCACATAGAAGGTGAACTTGTTCTTCGAGAATAAAAAGCCCCAATTCATGACACTAGAGGAAAATTGATGAGCAAATTTATGTGTGAAATCTTAGGTAGTAAAACATGCATTTTTACATATTTAGAATGGAGCTACCTTGGGTTTTACTCTCTTTTTGTAAGTTCTATATTTTCAAGGCTTTAAGGACTATCTGGCACCATATCTCTAATTTTACACGTAAAGAGGTCCTGTTTCTTTTTATGGCTGTGAAGAGGACAAAATTTTGAGCAAGATGGATGTGCTGCATTAAAATTACACATTCATTTAGACACTCATACACGCAATTATTCTTTTTAGGCCAGAAAAAGAATAATAGACCAGAACTAAACAGAGATGCAGGCCAGCCCTTTAGCAGTTGTCCCAGGGGAATATTTCAGATGCCAAAAAGTTGGAGGGACCCACCTTGGGCATTGGACACACATTCTTTCCTCCCCTTATGTGTTGAAGACTTTCTCTCTCTTATTTTTTTGGAGATTCGGTTGAAGATCTACTACTTTCCACCTACTTAAAGCACAAAGGGCATGGACAAGATTTTCCATTAAATTAGAAGATTGGTCAAAGAAAAGCAAGAAAAATCATTTAAAGGGGAGGGTTGTGCACAAGTTTGAAGAAAAGAGAGAAAAAATAGCAAAAAAAGAAAAAAAAGAGGAAATAAAAAGCAAAATCATGGGCGATCCTTTCTCCTACTTTTTCTCTTTTTTTTTTTCTCTGTTCTCCTCCCTCCATCTTATGACACAATCAACCTCAAGAGGATCCCCTTGACCATCCTCTTCTCTCTCCTCTCCCCTATTTTCTCTTATTTTTCTCTTTTCTCTCCTATTTTCCACCTCATCACAATCAATTATCCAAAATCCCCTAAACTAGGAAACTAAAATCGTTGTATTCCCTCCCCATTCCCTATATAAGAGAGTCAACCAAAGGGAGGGAGGACACACTTCTCTTTTTAGGGTTTTCTTTCTTCCTCTTTTTTTCTCTAGTTTTAGTTGTGCTCTAGCTCTAGTTCTAGTTCTTCTTCGCTTTTACTTTAAACACTTTTGTAATTGCTTTTATTTAATTAATGCAATGTCTTTTATTTTTATGGTTCATGTTATTCAAGTTGTAATAATTTTAATTTACTAGTTACAGGCTTAGATCTAGCTGACAAGAACCAAGCTTTGAAGCATCTTTTTTCAAGTGCATATAGTTTTTCAATATTTGTTTTCTCCAGGCTAGCAATTTCAGATTTGGTATATTCCTGATCTAGTTGCTAGGGCTGGTAGTATCTCGAATCAGTCAAGTTTTCAATTCAAGGATTGAAGTTCAAGTAAGTAGGCTTCTACATAAGTCTTCTCACCCCCCTCTAATCCCCTCTTCTTGCTACCCATTCATTTTTTATTTAGGATTTTAATTTTTAGTCTTACTTCGATGCTTCCCCTTTCCCCCAAGGTTCTTGGCTAGATGCATGTGTTGGCTTTGCCCCTCTCTAGCCATGGAACCATCTTTTTACATTTATTATTTATATTGCATCCCTTCCCCTAAAGCTATGTAGAGCAGCCCTTGTAAAAGTAACTCTCTGGTCAAGTAGGGAAGCTCATATTATTTATGGTGCATCCCTCGAGCTAAGTAGAGAAACCTCCTTGTGTGCCTCTCTCTGGCTTTGTCCCCTTTATTTGCACTTTTACTTTTAGTTATTTTCTTTTTACTTTTGTGGCTTGAGTATTTAAATTCCTAGATGATGAATGGTTAGGGTTAGATACGAATGGTTAGATTTTTAATTTCAATTCCAATTTTCAATTTCCTTAGTTATGTTTGTTAGGATGTTCTATTTGACGCAATTGTTTTAGGTTGGTAGTTAGAATTAGATCACAATCAATCAATCCGTACACTTTCGCATTACTAAAGAAGCTAAAAATAAAGTGGTTGCTCTCCTTGTGATCAACTTGTTAGCTACACTGATCCGTACACTTGCGGTTACTTCTAAAATATCAAACAAGTTTTTGGCACCATTGCCGGGGAGGCAGTTTCATGTTATTTTTGCTTTCTTTTGGTAAATCGGAGTGCTTCATCTTTTTTTTCTTTCATCATTTATTGAATTTCAGTGAAGAACAACTTGCAATTCTAGTTGTATCGGTGGAAGTCGCCAAGCTTCACAGTATGGTAAAGATAGGTTCCGCCCCATAGCAGTACCTTAGGAATTGAGCAACCTTGGATCCTTGCCGATAAGCTCCAAAAAATCAAAAAAAAAAATTCCATTCTTTTGTGCTTGTCTTATTCTAGTTGTGGGTAGTTTTCTATTGTATGAGTGCTATGTGGGTATGTAATATTGAAAATAGGTTAAAAATAAGAGATCTAACAAGTAGTGACCCTATACATATACTCTCATCAATACCTTTCAATATGGAAGACCAACAGCAAAACCCTCCACCTAAATCTCTAAAAGATAGGTTCTACCCTGTTAGAGCAGCCCAACCTTCCTGTATAATTCTACCATAAGACCAGACAATAATTTTGAGCTCAAATCTCAATACATCACTATGTTGCCCCACTTCCATGGGCTGACCTTTGAGGATGCATACCTATTTCTAAGGGAGTTTGAAGAGGTATGTATTCTAATTAAGATCCAACAACTTTCTGATGATGCTGTTAAGCTTAGGTTCATCATTTTTGCATTAAAAGACTAAGCTAAGAAGTGGTTGTATGGGTTACCCACAAACTCCATAATCACATGAGAGAAATTCACAGTTGCCTTCCTCAAGAAGTTTTTCCCAACTCACAAGACCAATAAGCTTAGAAGTGATATCCTTCAGTTTAGGGAAAAGCCTAGTGAGTCCTTTTCCAAATTTATGGAGAGATCCAAGGATCTACTCTAAGAATGCCCACATTATGGCCTAGTGTTACACCCATGACCTGATTCGGTCTAATTTGAACTATTGTGGTAGGTCTCAGACCGGAGATTGAAAGCATTGCTAGGTTTTGGCTCACAGCCACCCATTTTCGAATGGGGAGAGATGACCCCAAGTGTTCGGCCATTACATGTCAATCTAACTAGAGGGGATTCGTACCTTCTGATCCCAGACTTTAAGTGACCCTACTCCTCAAACATAAATCTCGACACACACCGAAATTGCCAAAAGACCATGAGCACGGCCGAGGGCAACCACCTGTGTATGACCACCAAAAATATGCCACCGGAAGCATTGGGCCTGAATCTGATGGGCTATTTTTGGTGAGCCATATAGGCTACTGTCAACGTTCTGATGCCCGTGGGTCCCACAACTCACATCGTAAATAGTCTTGGATGATCCCAAGTCATCCTCCACATCTTCCTCATGATGTGAGCACATTGCGGACCTAAATAGTCGGGTTCTCGGGCTCTAAAAGTCATATTAACCCGATCGGTCCGAATAGGGTCCAACCAAACAGACCCTAAGGTCCAAAGTTGACACTTAACTAGGAAATGAGGATTCATTTCCTCATTTCCTTAGTGTCCAATGTAGGCAAGGAGAGAAAGAGTAGAAAAAAAAGAAGAAGAAGGGGAAGAAGAAGGAAGGGTCTTACCTTGGTGCCGACTGCCGCCTAGTTGCCAGAATCGTTGCTGGAGTTAAGTACACTCACTTCCACCACTCTCTCTTCATTTTAGCCTAGATTATGCTAGGTTTGGATGGAATCCTAGTGTACAAACCATGTTGAGGTCATTGAATGCTTATTCCACCCTCCCAGTGCTGTTGCCGAGCTCAAACCAAGCCCGATGAACTCCGGCAACAAGTATTGCCAAATAACCAACTAGGGTTTCGATCATTCGATTGATATATCTTCCAAATAGCTCAATGGAATTAGGATTTTATTGGCTTATAATGATGTTAGGGCTATTCCCTACAAACTCCATGGAACAAATCCTGACGATCGGGGCCTGAGTCGAAAAGCCCCAAAATGGTTGGATACTTCTGTACCACCACCGAAAGCAAGCCACTGAATCCACTGGATCTGCTTTCGGTGGGTTATTTTTAGTGAACCACAAAGGCTTATGAGCTCTCTGTCACCACCATTGGAAATGACACTGATATTTTTGATGGAAATTCCCTATTTTTGGTGGGTGTTTCTGGTGATATTACTGTCACTGAGAAACCTTATCTGTACCTTTTGGGGGTGACCCAAGTGGGCCTCTCCTAATCTTTCTGACACTTACTAATACACAAATTACCCTTATGTCTAGGATAGTGATGCACACGAGCCCTGAGACCGAAACTAAATGGATTGATTGGTGGCCTTATCTATACCCCAACACAAGCAGAGAACAACAAGGTGAGGGATGGTCGCTTTATATTTTTTGCATTGTTTTATTATTATAGAATTGCATACATGTGTAGGATTATACATGATCATTTTTAACTATTTAATTATAATTATGGTATGCTATCATATGATACATTGATTACAATTATGATATGAATTATTATGGAAATGTATGGCAGGATCTGGTGTGGCAGAGGTGGTACGGGTACCGTGATCGTTGTGTGTTTGGTTGTATATATGAGACGGAATCCAGTGTGGCCGAGGTGGTACCAGTGCCATAACTTCTATGTTGTATTCATGCATTGATTATGTACATTAGAGTTAGTTGTAGTCGCAGGCTACACTTTGTGGCCGAGGTCTCACGGGATTATATTTGGAAATGGATACGCTTCGTGGCCAATGATTGGTACCAGTGTTGTGTAGTCCATACTCAATTGTTATATACATGCTAGATTAGGTAAACGGTCTCAGGTTTCACTTTGTGGCCGATGTGTTACCGATATCGTGTACCCATGACTATATTTGGAGATGGATTACACTTTGTGACCGAGGTCTTGCCGATATCGTGTAATTGATACTAACTATATCATTATGAAGGCATGTAGCATATATGTGATTAAGTGTCACTCCTTATGCTATGAACCCTTGCCAACTGGGGTAAAAGTGTTGGATAACCCATTGTGGTATGTTCGATCTACCTTTCCCGAATTCCACACCCACAGTACGATGTGATTGTTACTAGAGGCAAGAACTTATCACGCATGGCCAATGATTGATACCGGTGCTATGACAGCCAGGAGGGGGTTATCAGGGGACTGGAAGGCTTTTATTCATGAGTAACGTTTATATCCTTGTGTAGTTGATGGCAGTTCTGAGACGAAGGATACAACCTAATGCGCCGTAATAGTATTTTACCAGACATAGTTTGTACTGATAAGTGGATAATAAAACAAATAAATTGCATCATGTGCATCATGGACTATCTGTTTAATTTCTGCTATCATGCATCATAAATTATTATTATGAATGTCTTATTGGATGTGCTTAAACCCCACCCCTCACTGAACGAGTTGGAAAGCTCACCCCACGTATGCACACTTTTTAGATGATGATGCAGGTACGGTCATGCATGTGGCTAGTGACTCCTTTTCCTCTAGACTGAGTATGGAGTGAGTGACTAGTGGATGCCGAACACGAAGGAGCATGGCCAGGATTGTGCTTGTGACTTTTGTGCATGCGCAGTGCCATGAGGTGTTTGGCATATTTTTGATTATGTTGATACAGATTTGTGAATACTATGTTTTAAACTTGATAATGAAAGTCTTAAAGGATTGTAAACAGAATAACTTGGTTATTGATATTATGTTTATCATTAGATAATTTTCCCATTTATTCTGATGATTCTGCCATTATACTCTTATTCCGCTACTTATGGTTAGTTTGTGATGTGAGATTGTGAAATGTTAAGGTACTGCTATCAGAGATCCTAGTAGGTTCATAAGATAGGTACATGTCTTACTCACACCATCAGCATTCCTAATGGTAAGTTGGATATACTAGAAGTGGGGTGTGATAGCTATAGTATCAGAGTGTGAAGCTCTACCTTAACTCACAATCTCAGCCAATCCATGATTTTGGGAAAATTAGGATTTAAATAAAAATCTCAAAGACAACAATTTATAGAATTGCACAACTAGGAGACAAGCATAGGTGTTAAATCCGTTTCATTATACTAGAGAACTTGAATACATAGCTTACACTTTTCAAAAGAAAATAAATTGCTGAAAGTAGGAAATCCTAACTAGCCTAAGTCTAAGAATTTAAACAACTAAAGCAAATGGCATGAAATGAAATTTCAACTAAAACCTAAAACATCAAGCTCAAATAAAACTTAGAAGGGAAATCCTAAAAAACTATAGTGGCAAACATGCCACTACTCTTGCTGCTACTGCTGTTGGTTTTGTCCTTGGCCTTGAGCTTGGTTCAGACCATGCGTTCCTAGAGGAGGCACTGGAGTACTAAGATGGAAGACCATCATCTGCATTTGTGCCTTTAGGGAGGCCACTCTATTGTCCATAAGACAATAGGTCTTGTCTATGCTCTCAAGGTGGTCATCTATGCTCCTTATCAGTGATGTGGTGGTGTCCAGACGGGCCATAACATCATTAAGACCATAAGGCCTCACACCCCTAGTGCCCTGAGATGTAAAAGTAGCCATAAAACCCATAGCCTGGGGGTTAGGTGGTGGAACACCTCCAACCTCAATAGGTCCTCTCCCTACTCCACTGGCACCTCTATCGATGCCTCCACCAACATCACCGGCATCGCCACCAACATCACTGACACCATCACCTTCTACCTCTATAGGTGGTCCACCCACCTCTAGATCAGGTGTCACCTCTCTCATGTCAAGGGTCATCTTCCTCAGGGAGTCTTGGTTGAAATCTGTGACCTCATCACCCAAGCATGCTTCTCCCTCCAAATCCACCCCAAAGCGAAGGAAGATGTCTGTCAATATCCTTCCATAGCATAGGTTCCCAACTCAGCGATCCTATCCCTCAGACCGAATTACCATGGTCCACATTAGAAGGTAAAGAAGATGTATCTGCGCCCCCCATGTACACGCAATAAGTCACATAGGCATGTAATGTGGATACCTCATTGTAGTGCCCACAGGTGGGGAGGACGTTCAACTGGACCACACGATAGATAAATTTTGGAGTGGCAAAGTAGTTAACTGTGAGATCCCATCCACTAGCCTCCTTGGCCAACATGTCCGAGGGGGGCAATAAGCTGGAGTCCGAGGGGGGCAATACACCAGGTCACTGGCATTATCAACCATCAGAATGTTGGCCAACTGCCTCATATCAAAGGAGATCTCAACCCCCTTCACGTAGGAGGTGATCCATATCTCTTCCGTACCTTGGTTCACACATTGCAAGTTGGAGTAGAACAACCTGACCAGTGTTGTGTAGTAGTATTTGTTGGGTTTTAGAATACGATACCACCCGACCACCTCAAATTGTTGACAGAGATGGAATGCATGGAAGTCTATTGTCCTCACATAAATTCCTAGGTCCATGTTATGGTGCTCAAAGAGTTCCCAACAATCTCTCTCAGCTATAGGCAGAATAGGATTGGGTTGAACTGAGCGACAGCAGTTTGCTCCTCTTGTTCAATGGCATGATGGGTACGTGCACGATGTCCATACATCATTGTAAGATGATTCCTAAGGATTCAAGAGTGAGAACCTAGTTCAATGGCTAAAAGTAGAGCTCACAGAGAAGAAAATCACAAAACTAGGTTACAGAGAGGAGAAACGTACCTTTGGTGCAAATATAGCACCGATCAATCGTGAAACAACAAGAGGGAAGTGGGGAATGGGTTGAAAAACTATCCTTGTCCATTTCCAGACCTTTTTCACAAGTTATAATAATGTTTTGTGACCTAAGACACAAATCTGAGCTATTTATAGGCATTTTATGTCCATCAGAAACAAGCCACCGGAAACACTGGACCTGTTTCCAGTGTCTGTTTCCATTAAGAGAAAGGGACCCAGACGGCTCTCTATTTTTCCTAATGAAAATAGCACTAATATTTCTGATGGATTAGTCCATATTTCTAGTGAAAACCCCTCTATTTTTGGTGGACTAATTTAGAAATAAAATAAATTTTTTTATATTCCAAATCTTATTGTTATTTGTTTCCTCTAGTATGTGCTTCTTTGCGATATACTTGCGATCGGATCCAAATATGTGTGGACCCCACTTATGCATGCCCTAACCCTAATTTTTCCTATTGTATACGTGTGAGACTCACTATGTATGCATGTGTTCCAATTACATGCAACCTTGTATGTGCATGTGAACTAATCGGATTCTTCCACAGGAGTCATTTCACATCGGAACACTCAGTCCCGATCTTAGTTGTGCCCATCACCTTCCACTTCCCTTACACAAAATAGGGGTAGACCCCATAATGTATCCCCAGCTCCATTGGTACTTACAGCATATGATGTGGCATCCATCATAGATAATATGATGGGAGGAGTCGAAGAAATACAAAATCAGTTTATGGCCAGGATCGATGATAGGATCCAAGTGGCAATAGGAGCCCATAATGCACCGCCTGCACAACCTACTCAACAGATAGCCACTCCAATTCCTACTGGATAGGCTACCCTTCAAACATCTGGTGGGGCATAAGTGCATGGGCAAGGGCATCAAAATGTACATGGGCAGGTGCAAGACCCGATGCCGGATTAAGCCCAGGCCTATGTAGAGGGCTAGACAGAGTTGACAAAGATGATGGAGAAGTTTCAATGGCTTAGGCCCCCATGCTTCTCAAAGGTTGGCCAAGACCTATTGTATCCATTAAGATGGATGGGCAGAATGGAGAAGGTATTTAGACTGATGGGCTACACTGAAGAGTAGAAAATTTTGTATACGGGTATTAGTTGCAGAATGAAGCAGATAATTAGTGGAGTGCCATTGAGCCTATTTTGAGGGCTACCAACCCAAACCTTACTTGAGCAGACTTCAAAGGGGCCTTCTTTGAGAACTATTTTCTAGAAAGCTTCTGGGATAGAAGAGAGAGTGAGTACTCCTACAGGGAGTGCAGTAGGTCTGAACTATGTGTATAAGCCTTGTTGAGTGACCATAAGTGAACATGAGTTGAATGCTCACTTGATCGAGTTAGATATGATCGACTTCGACGTGATTTTAGGAATTGACTAGTTGTTCGCATATAGATCCAGTGTGCTATGTGTAGAGAAAACTATCATTTTTAGACCTCGTGATGATGATGAGTTTGTGTTCCAAGGAGATAAGCCCAAGAAACCCAAGAAAGTTATATATCTGCAATCCAGATGAAGAAGTTGCTTGATAGAGGTTATTATGGCTACTTAGCATTTGTGATAGATTCTGAGAAAGAGATTAGGCCATTGACCGAGCTTGATGTGGTAAGGGAGTTTTTTGATGTATTTTTGGATCACTTGACAAGTTTGCCCCCAGACCAAGATATAGTTTGCTATAGACCTACTCCCCGGCTTGGCACCAGTGTCGAAAGCCCCTTACCGTATGGCCCCATAAATTTGATGGAATTGTGGGTGTAACTTCAGGACCTTCTGAAGAAGGGATTCATTAGACCTAATGTGTCTCTATGGGGAGCACCGATATTTTTTGTCAAGAAGAAAGACAGGAGCATGAGATTGTGCATTGATTACTGAGAGCTTAATAAGCTAACCATCAAGAATCGGAATCCTTTACCAAGGATAGATGATCTATTTGATCAGTTGCAGGGTGCCAAGGTATTTTCCAAGATTGACCTTAGATCAAGCTACCACCAACTCAGGATCAAGGATAGTGATGTCAGTAAGACAGGCTTCAGATCAAGGTATGGTCATTATAAGTTCTCGATGATGTCATTTGGATTGACTAATAGACCGACTGCATTTTTGGATTTGATGAACCGAGTGTTCCAAGATGTCTTAGACAAGTTTGTGATTGTGTTCCAAGATGTCTTAGACATTTTGATCTACTCTAAGAGTGTAAAGGAACATGCAGTTCACTTGAGATTAGTATTGCAATGCTTAAGAGAGCAGCAACTCTATGCCAAATTCAGCAAGTGCTAGTTTTGGTTATCACAGGTGGCATTCCTAGGCCACATTGTTTCAAACAAGAGTATAGAGGTTGACTGGCAAGGTGAAGGTAGTTCTAGAATGGGAGACTCCAAAGAGTGTAGCAGACACGTAGTTTTCTAGGATTAGCCAAATACTACAAGAGGTTTATTGAAAACTTCTCCCATATTGCTACCCCAATGACCTGACTCACATGGAAGGGTGTGAAATTTGAGTGGTCTGATGCTTGTGAAAAGAGTTTCAAGGAGCTAAGGCAAAGGTTGGTATCAGCTCCAGTCTTGACTATTCTGACCGGTACAGGTGGGTATGGTTGTGTATAGTGATACCTCCAAGCTGGGATTGGATTATATGTTGATGCAGCATGGGAAAGTCATTGCTTATGCATCCTATTAGTTGAAAGATTATGAGAAGAACTACCCCACCCATGATTTGGAGTTGGCAGTTGTGATTTTTGCACTAAAAATCTGGAGACACTACCTGTATGGTGAGAAGAGTGAGATCTTCAGTGACCATAAGAACCTCAAGTACTTCTTCACTCAAAAGGATCTTAACATGAGGCAGAGGTGTTAGTTAGAGTTGATAAAAGACTATGATTGTACTATCCACTATCACCCAGGGAAGGCTAATGTGGTAGTTGATGCACTTAGTCGAAAATCCCAATCACTAACTCTTACATCATTGACCACCAATTAGCATCTTATAGAGGAGTCCACGAAACTAGACTTGAAGTTATTAGCGGAAGGTGTCACTTTGTCACTATCAACATTGGTGGTATAACCTAATTTGGTGGATAGGATCATTGCAACTTAAGTTACTGATGCTGAGTTGTAGAAGCTGATAGCAGAATACCAGGAAGGAACCCAAAAGGACCTGGATTTCTTTATAACTGAAAGCGGGATTCTCAAGTTCAAAGGGAGGTTATATGTGCCTAGTGATGGTGAATTGAGAGACACAATTTTGAGAGAAGCACATAGCTCTCCATACTCCATTCACCCCGGCAACACTAAAATGTACAAGGGCTTCAAAGGCTTCTACTAGTGGAAAGGAATGAAGAATGACGTAGCCACACATGTGTCTAGATGCCTTACGTGCCAGCAAGTCAAGGATGAAATATAAAGGCCCATGGGTTATTACAGTCATTGCCTATTCCGGACTGAAAATGGGGGAATATTACCATGGACTTTATCATAGGCCTACCCCGCACACAGAAGGTTATGGATGCCATTTCGGTAGTTGTGGACCGCTTGACCAAGGCAGCTCACTTTATCCCAACCAAGATTACATTTTCTATGGACAAGTTGGCCAAGTTATATGTTGATAACATCATTAGGTTACATGGTGTACTAGCTAGTATCATCTCTAATCGAGATCCCAGATTAGCTTCTAAATTCTAGATATGTGTGCAAAAAGCTATGGGCACATAGCTGAATTTTAGTATAGCCTTTCACCCTCAGACTGATGGTCAGTTGGAAAGGACTATCTAGACATTGGAGGACCTACTCCGAGCATGTTCCTTGGATATAAGTTATAGTTGGGATGAACACATTTTCCTTATTGAGTTCTCCTACAACAATAGTTATTAGGCCACCATCGAAATGTCCCTATTTGAGGCTCAGTATGGTAAAAAGTGTCGGACTCCACTCTATTGGGATGAGGTTGGTGAACGGTATATTTTGGGTCCAGACTTGATACAGGCTACTAGTGAGAAGGTGAATGTGATCAGAGAAAGGATCAAGGTAGCTCAGTCCAAGCAGCAAAGCTATGCAGATGTCAAAAGGAAACATCTGGAGTTTGGTGTTGGAGACAAGGTGTTCTTGTGGATCTCCCCAGTTAAAGGGGTGATGCGGTTTGGCAAGAAGGGAAAGCTTAGTCCAAGGTTTAGGGGACCGTACTATGTACTAGAAAGGATCAGACTAGTAGTTTACTGGATAGCTTTACCACTAGAGTTGGAAGGTACCCATGATGTATTCCATGTATCCATGTTGAGGAAGTACTTCCCCGACCCTACTCATGTCTTAACTTACAAACTGGTGAGTTAGACGAGGATTTTGCATATGTGGAGTATCCGGAGAAGATTGTTGACCGGAAGAACCATGTTCTCTGCAATCGCACTATTTCCTTTGTCAAAGTGAAATGAATGAACCACCCCAAACAGGAAGCATCTTAGGAATTGGGAGATAAGATGATGAAGTAGTATCCTGGATTGTTTGATTAGCCAAGTATATCCAATTTCAAGGATGAAATTCTTGCAAGGTAGGAGGAATGTTACACCCATGCCCTAACTTTGTCTAATTTAAACTGTTGTGGTAGGTCTCGGACCGGAGATCGTAACCACTGCTAGGTTTTTTCTCGTGGCCGCCCATTGCCAAGGGAGAGGATGACTCTAACTATTTGTGCATCACGTGTCAATATAACTGGAGGGGGTTCGATCCTAGACGGTAAGTAACCCTACCTCACACATAAATCTTGACAGGTACCAAAGTTATCAAAAAACCATGAGCACAGCCAAGGAAAACCACTCATGCAAGGCTACTTGGTGGACAGCAAGCAGTCAAGACAGCTATCTTGGCCACCAAAAATATGCTACTGGAAGCACTGGGCCTGAATCCGATGGGCTATTTCTGGTGAGGCATACAAGCTACTATCAAGGTTCTGAAGCTCGTGGGTCCCACCACTTGCATCGTAGATAGTCTCAGATGATCCCAAATCAACCTCCACTTATTCCTTGTGACCTGAGCACATTATGGACCTAAGTAGTTGGGTTCTCGAGCTCCAAAAATCGTATTAACCCGATCGGTCTAAATAAGGTCCAACCAAATAGACCCTAAGTTCCAAAATTGACACTTAACTAGGAAATGAGGATTCATTTCCTCATTTCCTTAGTTTCCAATGTAGGAGAGGAGAGAAAGAGGAGAAAAATGAAGAAGAAGGAAGGGTCTTACCTTGGTGCCGGTTGCTGCCTAGTTGCTAGAATCATTACCGGAGGTAAATACACTCACTTCCACCACTCTCACTCTTCATTTTGACCTAGATTAAGCTAGGTTTGTATGGAATCATAGTGTACAAATAGTGTCAAGGTCGTGGAATGCATATTCCACCCTCGCGGTGTTGTTGCCGAGCTTAAACCAAGCCCAGTGAACTCCGGTAACAAGTATTGCCAAATGACTTTGATCGATGTATCTCCCAAACGGCTCAGTGGAATTGGGATTTTATTGGGTTAGAATGATGCTAGGACCATTCCCTACAAACTCCATGGAGCAAATCCTAGCGATTGGGCCTAAGCCAAAAAGGCCTAAAATGGCTGGACCCTTCTGTACCACCACTGGAAGCACGCCACCGGATCCATTGGGCCTGTTTCCAGTGGGTTATTTCTGGTGAACCATAGAAGCTTATGAGCTCTTTGTCACCATAACCAGAAACAACATTGATATTTTTGGTGGAAATATCCTATTTTCGATGGGTGTTTTTGGTGACATTACTATCACTGGGAAACCTTGTTTGTACCTTTTGGGGGTGACCCAAGTGGGCCCTCCCAATCTTTCTGACATGTATTAATATACGATTGCCCTTGTGTCTAGGACAATGACACGCACGAGCCCCGAGATCAAAACTAAGTGGATTGATTGGTGGCCTTATTTAAACCCTAACACAAGCAGAGAACAACAAGGTGAGGGATGGTTGCTTTATTTTTTTATTATTATAGAATTGCTTACATGTGTAGTATTATACATCATCATTTTTAACTGTTTAATTATGATGATCGTATGATATCACATGATACATTGATTACAATTATGATATGAATTGTTATGGAAATGTATGGCGGGATCCGGTGTGGCCGAGGTGGTACCAGTACCATGATCGCCATGTGTTTGGTTATATGTATGAGACAGAATCCGATGTGACCGAGGTGGTACCAGTGTCATGACTGCTATATGTATGTTGCATTCATGCATTGATTATGTGCATTAGAGTTAGTTGTTGTAATACCCTACTTCTTAAACCCGGTCTGATTTCATGGTTGACCCGGTTTAACTATGTAGGACCCTTAAACACCGGCTGGCCCGACAAGTCCGAGCCAGTGCCAGAAGAGACGGGAATACCCAAGCCGTGTACATGCACCTATCATAAGGCCATGTATGGATAAAGCAAGTATGTAGCCATATATTAAGGTGCATACGTATATTACATCGTATGCCAAGGGTGGGGTTCACGCCGAGGCCCGAACTCTATCAAAATCCCAAGTTTTGGCCCTCAGGTGGGCGGACAGGTGGGCGCATCCACCCACCTGAGTGACCCATCCATGTGAACTATTTAGTTATTTAAGAAGTATATATATAGCATTTAGGATTTTCTTTTATTTTTCATTTATGACACTCGTACGTTGGTGAGGATAGTAAAGAGGAGAGAGAAAGGAAGGGAAAGAAGAAGAGAAGAGAAGGAAGAGGAAGAAGTGATGGATTTCAGCGGCGCCGAGACTTGATCTCCCCATTCCGTTGCCGGAAGAGTGATCTTCAACACTAGATCTACATTTAGAGGTAAGCAAGGTTGGGTTCCTTAAACATTCACCATACCCAAGTAAAAACCCTTGATTCGAGTAGGGTTTCTTGAGATCTTGTAAATCTCCTTTGAAATGATGAATCTAAGGTTTAATAGATGATTTACGTGTTGATCTTGAAGGATTTGAAGAGGTATTGACAAGGTTGGAGAAGCATTGTGGATTTGAAGTGATTTTAGGGGTTTAAAGGAGTTCTTGAGCAAATAAGGTAAGATGGCTTCCCATCACTTAAATCTAACCTAGATCTAGGTTAGAACCATCTTATAAGACTTTGAAAGTGTGAAGAATGGGTTTGGAAAAGCCCCATTTGAATCCCCAAAGAATGGAGGAATTTGGGAAGAAACAACAGATTTCCCACCAAGACCGGTGGGCAAGACCGGTGGGCCATCTGGCCCGCCTGTGGGCACCCGCCTGAGAGGGCAGGGCCTTCGGGCACAACCGACGGGCCAGACCGGCGGGCTAACCGGTAGGCCAACCAACCCACCGGTCTTAGCAAGCCCCCTAGCTTAATCGGTGGGCCAGATCGGCGGGCCAATCGGCTGGCCAACCTGCCCGTCGGTTCAGACCGGTGGGCCAGACAGGTGGGCTATCTAACCCACCCGAGAGGCTCCAAATGTGATTCTTAGGTCCGATTGGACCCAAATCAGATGTGCAACCTTCTTTTAACGTTCTAAACATGATTTTGTCATCGGATCTCATTAATTTTGATCCTAAGAGGGTGAAATACTAACCCTGCTCACTCATGTTAGGTTCACCAAATCCTACACTTCTCGCACCGGATCTCACCCATACCGAACGGGAATCCTTGTACACTACAGGTAAGTGGGGAGAGGATGTTTGGCCTTGTTTCAAGGCATTGTTTGGCATTCATTTAATTATATCTAGTCTAACCATGCCATCATGAAAATGCTATGTAGATTAGTTCATCCTCACATTGTTATGCATGGGTGTTGTGTTTACTTTCTAAATGCCATGTAATGATATGCATATGTGATCAATGTTGACATCATTATGCATGATGCATTAATAAACTAGATGCTGTAGTCAGCTTGGAAACGAGTGCATTGGTGGCCTGTGGTATGGGACTCGGTGGTACTATGCAATCGTACTATTGTCATGTAGGAGCATGCGGTTTAGGATTTTCACCTTCCCGTGCTACGACTCTTCCCAACAGGGGTTAAGGTATTGGGTTACCATTTGGGGGGAAGCAGTGGTCGCGGTTGTCGGGTCACTGTGGCAGTTAGACATAACGCCCGGTGGGTCATTAGGACAGTCGGCAACCCCGATGGTATATTCAAGAGGGCCAATCGTACTGCTTTTAAATTGCTGGAGTCAGCACCTTTAATTTTAATCATTTACTTTTCTGTTGAGTGCCAGTGGTCGGCATGTTTTTACTTTTTCGAGTACTCACGGTGGGCCTTCTCCGACAGCCCTATGGGCGTATCGTGGGATGGAGTTCGCGGCTTGTACCCGAAGTATATGCGCACTGTGGCTGTAGTAGCACTAAACCATAGACTTAGTAATGTTGCTTAGGTGGATGTGATTTAAAATGTATTGCATAGCATGTAGTGCATATGATTGTGTTTTGTTGTGTGGACTGTTGTATGGTCCATCTTTCCACTTACTGAGCTAGTGAGCTCATCCCACTTGTGCACCCATTTTTAGATGATTTTGCAGGTCATCCATCTGAAGAGCACGGGTCGAGTCCCACGGTTGAGTTCCCTAAAGAGGACTGGTGGGCCCCTGAGGAGTTAGAGCACGGCACTGATTGCCCGTGTGAGAGTTGTGCTGTGGGACCATAGTTCTGATGTCGAGTTGAGCTCCACTTTTGAGGCCGAGCTGAGCTCTACCATATGATGCCGAGCTGGGCTCAAACCTTGATGCCGAGCTGAGCTCTAGCCTTTGATACTGAGCCGAACTGTATACTCTGATTTTTTATGGTTTCCTTTATGTACTTGATATGTGAATTGTACTTTTATTGTGTAAATATCATGCCTTCGGGCCCACATGTATATAACTATTGTATCACAATTCGGGTATCAAGTATTATGGGGATATTCACAGGTAAACCAAGTCTTCCGCTGATCTGATAATCTTTTATTAGTTGTCTGTATGTTGTGGTGGAATACAGTATCAAATGATCCTGGAAGATTTGGGTTAACCGGTGTTAACCCAGTCATTGGCCCGGTTCAGTGCAAACGGGGTGTGACAATGGTGGTATCAGAGCGTGATGCTCTGCTCCACTCACAGCATACCATTAGAATCCCATAGAATTTATAATAGGGAAATGGGATTGGGGTAATGTAAAAGCTTTAAGGAGTTAAAAGCCAAAGAAAGAAAGTATTAAAAAGGGTTGCATTTAAGTATTGCATTCATGGCATGCGTGAGAGTAGATAAAAGGTAAATAAATTGGTGTTATAATCTATAGAGTACTAGTTTGATGAAATTTCAGCAGCATAATAGCATAAAATGGGGTTTCCAAAAATTTACACACAAACACCTGATAAACAACAAATAATATGATATAACAATGATAAAAAAGGTGACAGTAGACACCACAACTAAACTACACAAGAATTCAACAATTAAATGCATTACAAACCACTATCAAAACACATTATCCCATAAATAATTTCAGTTTCAGTGCAAATACGAGGAATGAGAAAAGAAATGAAATATACAACAAGGTCCAATAAAAGGAAACAGATAAGAAGCTGGTGTGGGCGAGCTAAGCCCTCACTGATTATCATCGTCGTCATCTATGATCACCACGTTCGCTGGAGGTCTAGAGTTGACGTCGAGGCGATGGTCATAGTAATCAAACCTCGCATTCACCATCCGTACCTCCCTTCATAGTCGGCCAAAATCTGCTGACATGGCGTTGCCCATGGTGCTCAAGTCCTGGCCCAGTTGGAGAAAGGAGTTCTCCAAAGTAGCCTGTCTCTCCAGGATGCGTTCCTCCCTAGAAGCACTCTCGTCCAGCCTTCTTAGCAGCTAATCTTGGCCATCCTTCAGGGCCCGTATGGTGGACATCATGCCCTTAAAATCGTATGCACCACTCTCAGGTGGTGGGGCTCTATGCTGTGCAGCTGCAGCTCTGGAGAAGCTAGGATCGGTACCTCTCGACTCCTGAGGCACCTCCTCAGGGATGTCATCACCCACCAGGTCATCCTCCTCATCCTGAGGAACATAGTCCTCATCCTCCTCGCTCGACTCCTCCTCTATGAGAACATCCTCCATAGGGGCAGCCCTCCTATCCCTACCTCTCTGAGCTCCTGCTCTCGGAGGTGTATCCATAAGGGTATGGAGACTCATCCTCAAGAGGTTACCCCTATCGAACTTATCCACAGGAGTCTTCCCCTCCTAGCCACTCAGGTCCACCCCGAAGAACTCAAAGATCCTAGTGAGGATCCTGCCATAGGGGAATCCTCCATCCTCAGGGTGGGAAGTATGGTGCTCCATCGTCTTGAGGATGATATATGGCAGGCACAAGTGCTCGACACCTCCCTCTACGACTGTGTATATGTAGAAAGCGATGAAGGCCGCCATGAAACCCACCTGGTTCCGATGACCTCCTCTGGGGAGCAAGTTGAACTGGACCAAATGGGCGAACACGTGAACCTCGGGGTAGAAGGATGTCTCGAACTCCGGATGGGCACTATTGCCGCAGATGGTCTCGTAGATGTAGTCCGGGGTCTCCAAACTCATGAATGGTCCCAGGGGCTTACTCCTGGGAGGACTGTAGTAACGGTGCCCAGCTGCTGAGATGCCCAAGATGCTGGCCAAGGTATCCACGGTCAGCTGAATGTCTACCCCCTTCACCAAGCTGACTATGGTGTACTCCCCATACTGATAAGAAACCTCCAAGTTGCAGTAGAACCTGCGAACTAGCTCCTCGTAGCATGGACGGTTTACGTGGAGGATAGACTCCCAGCCCAGTGCTAAGAACCTCTCCTGAAGCCGAGCCTTGTGGAAGTCGTCGACTACCACGGTCTTCTCCATCATCACCGACCTCTTCAGGAAAGCCGGCCAGTTGGCTGCTGCCTCTGTACTATGGAAGAGCTCCTCATCGTAATCCAAAGGGTCAAACCGGGCAGGTTCAGGTCTCCTTGTGCGGGGGGCTGGAGAGCTGGTTCCCGCACTCTTCCGCTTAGAAGCGGTGGTCTTACGTCGAGTGCCAGAAGATGAGGGCTCCTTGCCTTTGCGAGATGACATCCTGGCAAGAAAAGAGAAAAGCAAGGTGAGTAAGGAGAAGAGAATGACAGCAGTAAGGGGGAACCCCAAAACTCAAATTTTCTCGCAAAAATAGGAAATGTGACAAGCTAGGAATGATAGGGAATCTATGGACGAGATGCACGGTAAATGACAAAACAGTCATGGTAAAACAGCAATATGATAGAAAAGGGCATATGTAACATGTGAGGACTCAAATTTTCAATGCGCAAGTTCATTCACAATGGAGTACAGCTTGAAACTATAGGTCTAAGACGGAAATGCCATGGTAGCGAGACCATGAACATGCAAAAACATACTCTAATAGGCTATTGAGGTCTACAAATACCAAGCATGTAAAGAAAATCATGGAAAACCCAATACAAAAGAGGGATTTTTATGGGAAGACATGGGGATTCCAAGCATAAGGGACATTTCATGAATTCTATAGCATGTTAAGCACAAATTAAGTGTAATGCATCACAAATAAATCATTAATTGGAGAAAAAGAGCGAGAATTGAAGAAATCCCCAAATTTGAGAAAACTAGGGCACGATTTGGGATTTTTCTCAAAATGGGGAGATAAATCCTAACAAACTAGAAATAACCACAAGAGAAATATCATAATCACATGGAAACACCATTCTATGGAAAGAAATATGGAAAGAGAGCCTAGATTAAAGTCTACACATGAATTTTACCCCCAAGTGAAAATTTTGAGAAAAAAGTGAAGGAAAACTTACTTGGAAGTGGAGGAGTTGAATCTTCTCAGAAATCGCCGGGTGGATGAGTGGAATCGCGAGTGGAAGCGTCGAAATGCCCTCTAAAATTGCTTGGAAGAGATAGAGAGAAAGAGAGAGGAGAATGGAAGGAAATGCACTTAAACAGAGCCTGATGGGCCCTGTTCACGTTTTTACTCAGCCAGGACCGGCGGGCCACCCTGCCCGCCGGTGTCACTCGCAGGTTGAGGTTTTGGGACCAGCGGGACGATCGACGGGCCCCTGCCCGCCGGTGCAGCCCACCGGTTGAGGAAAACGTGGAGAAATGAGAAATTTTGGTTTTTGTGTTAATTATTTATTTAATATTATTAATATAATAATTGGGATTATTGCTATTACTCTTGAAATTGCGTGTTATGGGCAAGTGGGGCCATTGACATGCTTGTTGGAGTACTAACCCTATATTTTTAGAATCAAGTGGCAGTTAGTTGCAGACTATCATACACTACAATACCCTGCGTGTTGGCATATAATTATATGCCGATATAGATTCTATGGTGTTTAACCAATGTGATGCATGATATGTTCCAGGTACAGGGATACGATGGTACGTACTAGATTCGGTAGAAATGCCCGAGGTACCTCGCGGGGTCCTCGTCCGGTCGGACGACCACCGAATCCCAGAGGGTCCAGCTCTGTGGGCCAAACCTCACTTCCACCACCTCTAGAGAACCTTGGTCAGGGTGGGGCACATGGGGACCCACCTATGACTACACTCCCGGACCCTCCACCAGTCATTACTCTGGGAGATGTTGCTACAATAATTCAGCAGTCACAACAGGCTTTTCAGCAACAAATTCTTCAGCAACAGCAAGCATTTATGACTGCTATTCAGCAACAATTGGACCTTTCTCAATCGGGTCATCCTCCCTGGATACTTACTCCACAGGACCCACCTGTAGGGTCGGGAACAGGACCATAAGTGGGAGGTACACCTCCAATTCCACCATTCAGTGTTCCTCAGTATGGGGTGCCCCCTCCATACCATTACTACCCGGCTTATGCTCTAAATTACCTGGCAGCGAATAATACGTCAAAGGTAGTGGACTCATTCAAGAGGAACTTACCTCCTGTATTCTCTAAGATGGGGAGTGATCCTCTGGAACCAGACCAGTGGATCCAAGAATTGGAGAAAATATTTGAGATGATTGAGTGCACGGATGCATAGAAACTCATTTGTGCGGGGTTGCAACTCAAGAAGGAGGCCAACTCCTGGTGGCAAGCTTCTAAGCCCATATTGTTGGCTGCCCATCCAGAACCCACCTGGGAACAGTTCAAGGAGTTGTTCTTGGACAACCATTATCCACGCAGCTTCAGAGACTACAAGGAGACTGAGTTTATGGCTTTAACTCAAGGAGGCAAGACTATCCTTGAGTACCAACAGCAATTTGAGAGCTTGTTCCATTTTGCCCCAAGGCATATGCGGACGGCTGAGGAGAAGGCTGCGAGATTTTTAAAAGGCCTAAAAGCATCCATTGGGTCTGTACTTGAGGTCTTGGATTTGACTAACTATGGCCAGATTGTGCAGAAGGCCAAGACCATGGAGGATAAGCAAAAGGGAGAGCAGTCCCTCACCCCTGGACTGTGGAAGAGAACGAACCCATTTCTGGATATGGGAAACTCCTCCAAGGCATACCGCGGATCGTACAGTTCTGGGCCTATGTATAGGCAGCCCTATAGGCCATCTGGCTACCCTCCTAGACCAGCTGGTGGTTCGGGCTCCACATCTTTTCACCCAAACACTAGTGCGGCACCTACAGCTCCAAGGCCACCCCGACCTCCATCTGCAATGGGTCAAGTGCAGAGGGGCCTTGCCCCAGTTTTGACTTCTCAGATTCATTGCTTTAACTGCCATATATATGAACATTATGCAAAAGACTGTAGGGTCAGACTAGCCTTGCCCTCCAGTCAACCCTTGGCGTACCGACCTCCCTTAACTCGGGGAAGTTAACTGCAGGGAAGGATGTATGCTCTATCAGCTGAGGAAGCTGAGGCCAGTACAGAAGTAGTAGCAGGTACATTTTAAATTAAGAATTTTCTTATATTAAATAATAATGACCTGCTGAAATTATATGCATTGTTACACTAGGTGTCCTACCCATATCAAGCATACCAGCCTACGTTTTATTTGATTCAGGAGCTACTCATTCATTTGCATCTAATAGATTTGTAGAGAAACTTGGGATGCCACCCAGGATCCTAGATCACAGAATGATTGTTAGTATGCGTACTGGTAAAGTTACGCAGTTGAAGGAGGTGTATGGGCCGTGCCCAGTGGAAATTAGTGCAAAAAATTTTGATGCACAACTCATTAAGTTCAAATGCAGAATTTTGATGTTATACTGGGTATGGATTGGTTGTCGGCTCATTGAGCAAATGTGATGTGTACTGAGAAGCTGATTAGGGTGATAGATGATGAAGGAAGAGAATTGGTATACCGAGCAGATAAAATGAAACGGGTGAGGAAGGTCCTTGTTTTCGCTCTTCAAGTGGTAAAATTGTTAGAAAGTGGATGTCAGGGCTACTTAGCATCGGTACTTGATGTTGCTGTGAGGATTACACCTCTAGAAGAGGTAGAGGTGGTTAAAGAGTTTCTTGACATCTTTCCAGATGATCTGATGCATTTACCACCTGATAGAGAGTTGGAGTTTGCCATAGATTTGACTCCTGGAGCAGCTCCAGTGTCTAAGGCTCCATACAGGATGGCACCAGCTGAATTGAAGGAGTTGCAGATGCAGTTGCGGGAATTATTGGAAAAGGGGTTTATTCACCCAAGTGTTTCACCTTGGGGTGCCCCAGTATTGTTTGTCAAGAAGAAGGATGGCAGCTTGCGTATGTGCATTGATTACCGGGAGTTGAATAAGCTAACCATTAAAAACCGATATCCATTGCCACGCATTGATGATTTATTTGACCAACTGCAGGGTGCCAGGGTATTTTCAAAAATAGACCTTTGATCAGGCTATTATCAACTCAAGATAAAGAGCAGTGATATACCCAAGATAGCATTTAGGACTCGGTATGGTCACTATGAGTTCCTAGTGTTATCTTTTGGGTTAACCAATGTACCGGCAGCATTCATGGATCTAATGAATCGAGTATTTCATAACGTACTTGATAAATGGGTAATTATTTTTATTGATGACATCTTGATCTACTCCAAGACAGAAGAGGAGCACACCCAACATTTGAGAATGGTGTTACAGAGGTTGAGAGAACAACGATTGTTTGCCAAATACAGCAAATGTGAATTTTAGCTTGAACAAGTTGGATTCCTGGGACACGTAGTGTCTAAGGTTGGTATCAAGGTAGATCCTGATAAGGTGAAAGTAGTAGTAGAATGGGAAAGCCCCAAGAATGTCACTGAAATTAGAAGCTTCTTGGGTTTGGCTGGATACTATCGGCGTTTCATCAAAAATTTTGCTCGAATCTCAGCACCAATGACTAAATTAACCAAAAAGGGTGTGAAATTCGACTGGGTAGAGGAATGTGAGAAGAGTTTCCAGGAATTGAAGAAGAGGTTGGTGTCAGCCCCTGTGTTGACCATCCCTGAAGGCACAGGTGGAATGATAGTTTACACTGATGCTTCCAAAGTTGGTTTGGGTTGCGTTCTCATACAACGCGGTAAAGAAATAGCGTATGCATCCTGACAACTGAAGGAGTATGAGAAGAACTACCCCACTCATGACTTGGAACTAGCCGCAATCATTTTTACCCTTAAAATTTGGCGACATTATTTGTATGGGGAGAAATGTGAGATATACAATGATCATAAGAGCCTTAAGTACTTCTTCACCCAGAAGGAATTGAACATGAGGCAGAGGAGATGGCTTGAGCTCATGAAGGATTATGACTGCGACATTCAGTATCACCCTGGCAAAGCTAATGTAGTAGCAAATGCGTTGAGTCAGAAAGCACAGACTGTGTCACTCGCATGCTTAGCAATTAGCCCATCACTTGTGCAGGAGGCGACACTAATGGATGAAGCTCTCTTATATGAAGGAGCAACCTTAGAATTGGAGCGTCAACCAGAAAACCTTAAATGGTTGACTGTATCCTTGACGGCTCTACAGGTGCATCCGGCTATTAGGCAAGAGGTAATAATGAAACAACCTTTGGATCCTGAATTGCAACGGATCCGAGCTAAGGTTCAAGATCAAACAATGAACGATCCAGATTTTGTTTTAGCTAGTGATGGGCCATTGATGTTTCGAGGCAGATTGTGTGTACCCGATGATTTAGATATACAAGACAAGATAGTGCGAGAAGCACATAGCTCCGAGTACTCACTCCACCCAGGAAGTACAAAGATGTACAAAGACCTCAAACAAAATTACTGGTGGCCAAGCATGAAAGTCACAATAGCTCTGTATGTGGCGACTTGTCTCACATGCCAAAAAGTAAAAGTTGTGAGGCATCGACCTTATGGTACTCTTCAGCCACTCCCAGTACCAGAATGGAAGTGGGAGAGGATTACAATGGACTTCGTCACCGGACTACCATGTACACCTAAGGGAATGGACGCGATATGGGTAATCGTTGATCGGGTTACCAAGACTACTCATTTCATTCCCATCAAGACCAAGTTCTCTATGGCCAAACTAGCACAGCTTTACATGGACAACATAGTGCGCTTACATGGAGTGCCAGTGAGCATTGTATCAGATAGGGACCCAAGGTTCACTTCCAGATTTTGGAAAAGCTTCCAACGTGCCTTGGGATCACAATTGAATTTGAGTACTGCCTTCCACCCACAGACGGATGGTCAGTCGGAGCGAACCATACAGATATTAGAGGACATGCTCAGGGCATGTACAATGGAGATGAGTGGCAGTTGGGAAGAATATATACTTCTTATGGAGTTTTCCTATAACAACAGTTACCAAGCTACAATTGGGATGGCTCCGTATGAGGCATTATATGGCAGGAAGTGCAGAACTCCTTTGTATTAAGATGGGGTAGGTGAACTTCGAATGTTAGGACCTGAGATGATACAGATGACTTGTGACAAGGTCGACGTTATTTGAGAATGGATTAAAGCAGCTCAGTCCCGTCAAAAGAGCTATGCAGACACCCGCAGAAAAGACATCGAATTTCAGCTAGGAGAAAAGGTATTTCTCAAGATCTCTCCTACTAAAGGGTTGCAAAGATTTCACCGAAAGGGGAAGTTGAGCCCAAGATACATTAGACCATTTGAGATCTTAGCCCGGGTTGGCTCAGTAGCCTACATGCTTGCTCTGCCACCTTCACTTAGGGATGTTCATAATGTATTCCATGTATCCATGCTAAGGCGATACGTTCATGATCCCTCTCATGTATTACCTGTGGAGCCAGAATACCTTGAAGCTGACATGACCTATACAGAGCAGCTAGCTGAAATTTTGGACCGAAAGGTGAAAACCCTTCGCAACCGCTCCATTTCCTATGTAAAGGTGCGATGGGCTAATCATTCACTTGAAGAAGCGTCTTGGGAGAAAGAGGATGAAATGCAAGCCAAGTACCCTCATCTTTTTGATCAACCAGGTACGCAATTTCGAGGATGAAATTTTTCAGAAGGGGGGGTAAATGTAATACCCTACTTCTTAAACCCGATCTGATTTCATGGTTGACCCGATTTAACTATGCAAGACCCGAACCGGAGAGCGTTAGAGTGGGTTCCTTATGGACTATGATGGCAAAGGTGACCTTAGACACCGGCTGGCCCGACAAGTCCGAGCCAGTGCCAGAAGAGACGGGAATACCCAAGCCGTGTACATGCACCTATCATAAGGCCATGTACAGATAAAGCAGGTATGTAGCCGTATATTAAGGTGCATACGTATATTACATCATATGCCAAGGGTGGGGTTAGCGCCGAGGCCCGAACTCTGTCAAAATCCCAAGTTTTGGCCCTCAGGTGGGCGGACAGGTGGGCGCATCCACCCACCTGAGTGACCCATCCATGTGAACTATTTAGTTATTTAAGAAGTATATATATAGCATTTAGGATTTTCTTTTCTTTTTCATTTATGACACTCGTACATTGGTGAGGATAGTAAAGACGAGAGAGAAAGGAAGGGAAAGAAGAAGAGAAGAGAAGGAAGAGGAAGAAGTGATGGATTTCAGTGGCGCCGAGGCTTGATCTCCCCATTCCGTCGCCGGAAGAGTGATCTTCAACACTAGATCTACATTTAGAGGTAAGCAAGGTTGGGTTCCTTAAACATTCACCATACCCAAGTAAAAACCCATGATTCAAGTAGGGTTTCTTGAGATCTTGTAAATCTCCTTTGAAATGATGAATCTAAGGTTTAACAGATGATTTATGTGTTGATCTTGAAGGATTTGAAGAGGTATTGACAAGGTTGGAGAAGCATTGTGGATTTGAAGTGATTTTGGGGGTTTGAAGGAGTTCTTGAGCAAAGAAGGTAAGATGGCTTCCCATCACTTAAATCTAACCTAGATCTAGGTTAGAACCATCTTATAAGACTTTGAAAGTGTGAAGAATGGGTTTGGAAAAGCCCCATTTGAATCCCCAAAGAATGGAGGAAGTTGGGAAGAAATAGCAGATTTCCCGCCAAGACCGGTGGGCAAGATCGGTGGGCCATCTGGCCCGCCTGTGGGCACCCGCCTAAGAGGGCAGGGCCTTCGGGCACAATCGGCGGGCCAAACCGGCAGACTAACCGGTGGGCCACCCTGCCCACCGGTCTTAGCAGGCCCCTTGGCCCAATCGACGGGCCAGCCCGACGGGCCAACCGGCGGGCCAACCTTCCCACCGGTCCAGACCGGTGGGCCAGACCGGTCGGCCAAACCAGTGGGCCAGACAGGTCGGCTGTCTGACCCACCTGAGAGGCTTCAAATGTGATTCTTACGTCTGATTGGACCCAAATTGGACGTGCAACCTTCTTTTAACGTTCTAAATATGATTTTATCATTGGATCTCGTTAATTTTGATCCTAAGAGGGTGAAATACTAACCTCACTCACTCATATTAGGTTCACCAAATCCTACGCTTCTCGCACTGGATCTCACCCATACCGAACGGGAATCCTTGTACACTACAGGTAAGTGGGGAGAGGATGTTTGGCCTTGTTTCAAGGCATTGTTTGGCATTCATTTAATTATATCTAGTCTAGCCATGCCATCATGAAAATGCTATGTAGATTAGTTCATCCTAACATTGTTATGCATGGGTGTTGTGTTTACTTTCTAAATGCCCTATAATGATATGCTTATGTGATAAATGTTGACATCATTATGCATGATGCATTAATAGACTAGATGCCATAGTCGGCTTGGAAACGAGTGCATTGGTGGCCCGTGGTATGGGACACGGTGGCACTATGCAATCGTACTATTGTTAGATAGGAGCATGCTGTTTAGGATTTTGACCTTCTCGTGCTACGACCCTTCCCAATAGGGGTTAAGGTGTTGGGTTACCATTTGGGGGGAAGTAGTGGTCGCGGTTGTCGGGTCACTGCGGCGGTTAGACATAACGCCCGGTGGGTCATTAGGACAGTCGGCAACCCTGGTGGCATATTCAAGAGGGCCAATCATACTGCTTTTAAATTGTTAGAGTCAGCAACTTTAATTTCAATCATTTACTTTTCTGCTGAGAGCCGGTGGTCGACATATTTTTACTTTTCCGAGTACTCACGGTGGGCCTTCTTCGACAGCCCTATAGGTGTATCGCGGGATGGAGTTCGCGGCTCGTACCCGGAGTATACGTGCACTGTGGCTGTAGTAGCACTAAACCAAAGACTTAGTAATGTTGCTTAGGTGGATGTGATTTAAAATGTATTTCATAGCATATAATGCATATGATTGTGTTTTGTTGTGTGGACTACTGTGTGGTCCATCTTTCCACTTACTGAGCTAGTGAGCTCATCCCACGTGTGCACCCATTTTTAGATGATTTTACAAGTCATCCATCTGAAGAGCATGGGTCGGGTCCCACGGTTGAGTTCCCTGAAGAGGAATGGTGGGCCCCTGAGGAGTTAGAGCACGGCACTAATTGCCCGTGCGAGAGTTTTGCTACGGTACCACAGTTCTGATGCCAAGCTGAGCTCCACTTTTGAGGTCGAGCTGAGCTCTACCATGTGATGCCGAGCTGGGCTCAAACCTTGATGCCGAGCTGAGCTCTAGCCTTTGATACCGAGCCGAACTGTATACTCTAATTTTTTATGGTTTCCTTTATGTATTTGATATGTGAATTGTACTTTTATTGTGTAAATATCATGACTTCGAGCCCGCATGTATATAACTATTGTATCATAATTAGGGTATCAAGTATTATGGGGATATTCACAGGTAAACCAAGTCTTCCGCTGATCTGATAATCTTTTATTAGTTGTGTGTATGCTGTGGTGGAATACAGTATCAGATGATCCTGGCAGGTTTGGGTTAACCGGTGTTAACCCGGTCACTGGCCCGGTTCGGTGCGAACGAGGTGTGACAGTTGTAGTCATGGGTTACACTGTGGCTAGGGTCTCGCTGGTATAATGTACCCCAAGACTGCATTTGGAAATAGATACGCTTCGTGGCCGATGATTGGTACTGGTGTTGCATAGTCCATACTTAACTGTTATATGCATGCTAGATTAGGTAAATGGTCTTGGGTTTTACTTTGTGGCCGATGTGTTATCAGTACCATGTACTCGTGACTGTACTTGGAGATGGGTTACACTTTGTGGTTGAGATCTTGCTGGTATTGTGTAATTCATACTAACTGTATCATTATGAAGGCATGTAGCAGATATGTGATTAGGTATCACTCCCTATGCTATGAACCCTTGACAATAGGGGTAAAGGTATTAGATAACCCATTATGGCATGTTCGATGTGCCTTTTTGGAATGCCACACCCATGGTACGATGTGATTGTTGCTGGAGGTGGGAACTTGTTAGGAATGGCTGATGATTGGTACCGGTGCCATGACAGCCAAGAGGGGGTTATCAGGGGTTTACTGTGTGAGTCAAAGAGGCATATGGGGATTGACAGGCTTCTATTCATGCCTAAGATTGGTATCCTTGCGTAGTCGATGGAGGTTCTGAGATGAAGGATACAGCCTAATGCGTCGTAGTAGCATTTTACTAAACTTAGTTTGTATTGTTAGGTGGATAATTGTTAGGATTTAAAATGTAACCATAAGCGTACGGATCAGTGTAGCTATGGGTCAAACACAGGGAGAGCAGCCACTTTATTTTTGGCTTCTTTTAAAAATACAAAAGTAAACTGATTAATGATTGTGATCTAATTCTAACTACCATCCTAAACATATGTATCTAAAATAATGTCCTAACCATTCGTCATCTAAGAATTTAAATATGCAAACCACGCAATTAAAATTAAATAAATAAATAACTGAAGATAAATACGCCATGCAATTAAAAAGCAATAAAAGAAAAAAATGTTGAAATAAAAATAAAGTAAAAGAAAGGGAATAAAGCTAGAGAGAGGCTCACAAGTAGGTTTCTCTACTTAGCCCGAGGGATGCATCATAATATGAGCTTCCCTACTTGACCAAAGATTCACTTTTACAAGGGTTACTCTACTTGGCTTTAGGGATAGGGAGGCAATTAAAATAAAAATAAATAAAATTATGGTTCTATGGCTAGGAGGGGTAAAGCCAACACATACACTAGCTATGAACCTTGGGGGAAAGGGAAAGCAATAATATAATAACTAAAATTAAAATCCTAAATTAAGAAAGAAAGGATTGTCACACCACTCTCACGGCAGACCCAACTTACCATCAGGAATACTGGCGGTGTGAGTAGGACACATACCTGTCTTACCAATCTACCAGGATCTCTGATAGTAGTACCTTAACTTTTTCACAATCTCACAATACAAACCAACATAAGCAGCAGAATCAAAGTATAGTAACAGAATTATAAATAAAATGGAGAAACATCTAATGGTAATATAATAGCAATAACCAAGTTATCCTGTTATATTCATCTATGACATATAATATAATCTCAAGAAAATATACAATCCAAAACTATATCCAAAAGTATCGAAAGATGATGTACAATCTCATGGTGCGGCGTAAGCACAGTGATCGCAAGCACAGTCCTAATCGTGCTCCTCCGCTTCTATCATTAACTAGTCGCTCACACCATACTCTGACTCAGAAGATACTGGGTCACCCAGAAAACCCCTGATAACCCCCTCCTGGCAATCACAACACCGGTAATAGATCGGCCACGCCGGACAGGTTCCTGCCTCTGACAACAATCACATCGTACCACGGGAGCGACACTTTGGGAAGGCTCATCAAACATACCACAATGGGTTATCCAATACCTCAACCCCTGTTGTCAAGGGTGCGTAGCATAGGGAGTGATACCTAACCACATATATACTATATGCCTTCATAATGATATAGTTAGTATGGATTACACAATACCGGAGAGACCTCGGCCACAAAGTGTAATCCATCTCCAAATACAGTCCCAGGAACACGATACCAGAGAGACCTTGGCCATAAAGTATAAAACAAGACCGTTTACCTAATCTAGCATGCAAATAGCAGTTGAGTATGGACTACGTAACATCGGCAAGACCTTGGCCATGAAGCGTATCCATTTCCAAATGCAATCCCGAGGTATACGATACCAGCAAGACTTGGCCACAAAGTATAACCCGTGACTACAACTAACTCTAATGCACATAATCAATGCATGAATGCAACATACATACGGTAATCACGACATCGGTACCACCTCGGCCACGTCAGATTTTGTCACATACACACACATCCAAACACACGGTGATCACGATACCGGTACCACCTTGACCACATCGGAACCCCTTCATACATTTTTATACAATTCATATCATGATTGTAAAATAAAAATTTCAATTAAACATATAATTCTAAGCATGTGAGAAATTTAATAAATAATAAACATTTTAAAAAAATAAACACAGTCCATCCCTCACCTGTTTTACGATCGGTTGTGTTTGGGTTCAAGTACGGCCACCGATCGATCAATTCAACTCTGGCTTTGGGGCATGTGCATGTCATTGTCCTAGACACAAGGGAATCATACATCAGTACATGTCGAACACATCAGAAGGGACCCACACAAGTCAGCCCCAAAGGGTACAGACACAGTTCTTAGGTGACAGTACTGCCACCAGAAACACCCATCGAAAAGAGGGCATTTCCACTAGAAATATCAGTCCTGTTTCTGGTGGAGGTGATAGAGAGCACATTAGGCTCATTTGTCCATTGGAAACAACCCACCGGAAACATCTATAGTGTTTCCTGTGCCATATTTTCGGTGGACATAGAAAGGTCCAACTCGAATTGGGGCTTTCTGGCTCGAGCCCGATCTCCTGGATCTGTTCCATGGAGTTTGTAGGGGATGTTTCTAGCATCATTATAAGCCAAGAAAATCCCAATTCCATCAAGCCATTTGGGTGATATGTCGATCAAACAATCGAAACCCTAATTGGTCTTTTGGCATTACTTGTCGGAGCTCATGGGCTTGGTTCGAGCTTGGCAACAACTCCGGGAGGGTAGAACACCCATCCTACAACCCTAACATGGTGTGTAAAACAAGATTCCATCCATTCATAGCTTTATCTAGGTCAAAATGAAGAGAGAGAGTGGCATAGGAGGTTGTACTTACCTCTGGCAACAATTCCGACGACATGGCGGAAAAAAGAAAGTAAATTTATTTGACAAGCATGAAAAAGAAAATCCACCCCCCCAAAAAAAAAGAGCATATACTACATTTCTTAATGATTGATATTTGTATCCAATGAAGACGTACATTTTACTTATTAGAAAAAATATTGGGAAAATTTTATTTGTGAGGGAGTTTGGTTCCTACTCGCAAACACATGGAGGGAAAAATGATTGCCCCTATGATACCTAAGAATACGACAAGTGTATTGAATCCACTTGGGAGATCAATGAGGTGTCACCATCAAGAATATGGCAAGTATCAAGGGATTTAGAAGACTGGTGAGAATATGCAATTTTTATTCCCACATCGCTTAGAGAGAGGTTGTCAGGTTAGTTGATAACTTCTAGCCTCCTTAACATGGCACAACGGATTTTAAAGCCTTGGGACCTATGGGGGCCAGCATATTACTGCAGGTGGTATTAGAGTGAACCTTGGCAATGTGTGGGGCGACAGAAGGGACGTTGTGCCCAAAGGGGTAGAATATGACACCCAAGAATATGGCAATTATACCGAAGCTTCTTAGGAGATTGGTGAGGATATACAAACTTTAGTCCCACATCGTCTAGAGGGAGGTTGCTGGGTTAGTTGATAACTTCTAGCCTCCTTAATATGGCGCAATGCTTTTTAAATCCTGAGGCCCATTCGCTAAAGAGGATAATATTGTGCCACAATTAATGAGGCCAGAATCTTATAGCCCCGTCTCATAAAAGGGAAAATGGATCTTCTATGGATGCTTCCCCGTGCTCTTCCATTGACCCTTGGGCACACGTAACTGTAGACACCCAATTTTGTTACCCTCCTCTGGCTATGATGACTTATGGATTATGGATGCGACCTCTCACTTTTGATTAACAGAAATGACAATTGACTAAGGTAACCTAACCCATGAATATTTCATACCCACCTAAGAATACCGAAAATCCCATGCAAAAGAAAAGAAGGGTCCAATTATGACTTCTAATATATGAAAGAATCTAGTCAAAATGACCATACGAATGGATAGTACTTGGAATCACGATTCCAACGATATATGGTACGTCAAAATTGGACTGTTGGATCTCCCATAATTGTTCCCAAAAAATCACACTTCGTGCACGCACAGCCCTGCCTGCCCCACGCGCCCAGCCCTACCTGCCCCTTGTGCATAGCCCTACCTGTCGTAAGCACAACCCAGCATACCTCACGTGTGCATCCGTGTGCCTGCGCACCCCTAAGTGCCTCGCTTGGGCTATCGCGTGCCCTTGCGTGCCTGGTACGCGGGCCCCTGCCTGCCTCGCACGCACCATCTACAGCCCCATGCACCCCTTGATACCAAACTGCCTTGTGCATGCGCCCGCTGCCCTGTGTGTACCTCCCGTTGCCTTGCACACTCTTACCTAGCCTCGGTGTTTTCATTGGAACCTTCACTCCAACGACCAGTTTGGTAAAGGGATTCCATCTTCACCCACTTGAACACTCTATACTGCCTCGCTAGTCTACCCTACACCGCAATCCCCCATTAACCCAAAAAGGCATCTTTCATCTTATTGGCCCAAGAAATTACTCCTCACCCCATTGGTCTAAAAATTTACCTAGTCACCCCATTGGCCCAAAATTTCACTTTTTTATTCCATTGGTTTAAAAAAATCACTTTTTAATCTCATTGGCTAAGGAAATTCCTCTTTCCTCCCCATTGGTTCAAAAATTCTATAAATACCCCCTCATCCTTTGGTTTTTCACACTCAAGCCACCTAATGAGCATACCTTGTAGAGAAGCTCTGCCCTCTCTCCTCCCCTCCCCCCTTGAAGTTCTTCAAGTCTTTGTAGAGATCTTCATAATATCCGAAGTGTTCTTTGATCTTCTAAGTGTTCTTTAGGCCTTCGAAGTCTTTCAATCATTTGCTTTGTGAGTGAACACTTTGAATAGAAGATATTTTGCCTTAGTCTCCCCTCCCTCGTTTTGAGGTTCTTCTAGTCTTCGGAGAGATCTTCATAAGATCCGAAGTGTTCTTCGGGCCTTCGAAGTTCTTTAACCATTTAGGTTTCAGCCCATTCCTAGCAGAAGCTTTGTCAGAGTGCCACCTCAGCCTAGCCCTCCCATAGCCTATCCCTAATAGAAGCTCTACCAGAGTGCCACCTTAGCCTAGCCCTCCTATAGCCTATCCCCAGCGGAAGCTCTGTCAGAGTTCCACCTCAACAAAAATTCAAAAGTAACTATTCCTAGCCGAAACTCTATCCGAATACTACCACAGTTAACATCTCTCAAAAAAGAAACTTCGAGGTCAAGACCATCTTCTCATGAGATGGGAGAATCCACAAGAAAGTTTATATCAGCACTAATCAGGGGGTCCACCCCTCTTGACCCAAAACAGGGTTTAATCTTAGGTATAATTTCTCAACCGAATTAGCATAATGTAGACTTTATATTGACCTTGTTTTTAGTGTACATAATTATTAAATTCAGTCAATGTATATATGTGTGATAACTTAGCCATGTATGCAGAATAGGAATAATTATCGAAAATGTTCATTCTTAAGCATCTAGTAGGAAGACCAGTTGAACCGGGTAGATTGGGTGCCTAATGCCTTCCAACTCTACAATCTAACACTTACCCTAAATCTCTGGACCAGACCAACTTTTGGGCCCTTTTCTCAGAATTGGGCTCACCCCTGGGTCCTAGGCCCCTAATCCTAGGTGGCGACTCCAAACCCTTTTGTATGATCCCAATCCCCTGTATTGGACCATCATCAAATCTCCATCTCAATGATGAATTTTACACTCCTTCGAAATAGGCCTCCACGTATCTCCGAGTGGCGGTACTGTAAACACCCAATTTTGTCACCCTCCTCTGGCTATGATTGAATATGGATCTTGGGTGAGACTTTTGGCTTTCAACCGACAGAGATGCTAATGGAAACATTCCCCTACCTAAAACCTTAGAATTCCCGTGCAGGAGAGAGGAAGGTCTAATTTTGACTTTCATATATGAAGAAATCTGGTCAAGATGACCATATAGATGAATAGTGCTCAAAAATACAATTCCAATGATATATGATACACCAAAATCGGACCAACGGATCTCCGACAATCATTCTCGAAAAATCATGCCTTCCCACACATATGCCTCGCACACAGACAGTCCCGCTGGAAACCTGGAAAAATCCCTCACCTAACCCAAACATCCTAAAATTCATCTCCTACCCACCCAGATAACCCCGAAACACTCCCAGGTCTAAACCCTAGAAATCCCCGAGTAGGAGGGAAGGGGTCTAATTTTGGCTTTTTATATACGAAGGAATCCGATCAAGATGACCATACAGATGGATAATGCTCAGAAATACGATTTTGACGATATATGGTATGCCAAAGTCGGACCAATGGATCTCTCGCAACCTTCTCTGAAAAATTATATTTTTTTCACGTGCATGTCATGCACACCGGCCACCCAGCCAGCCAGCCAGCTAAGCCAGCCAGCCCAGCTAAGCCAGCCAGCCAGTTAAGCTGGCCAGCCCAATTAAGCTAGCTAGCCCAGCCAAGCCAGCCAGCCCATCCAAGCCAAGCCAGCCAGCCCAGCTAAGCCAACTAGCCCAGCCAAGCCAAGCCAGCCAGCCCAGCCAAGCCAACCAGCCTAGCTAAGCCCAGCCAGTCCAGCCTGGTCGCACAACTGTGCACGGCCCCACCGCATACTATGCTTGCCCACGCTGTATGCCGTGCACACCTTGCCTGCATGGCCGTGCACACTGTGCCTACACCATCCGCACATGGCCCACACATCGTGCACATGCCACACACCCTCGCGTGCATGCACCCGCTGTGCACATTGCCTGCACACCCATGCATTCGTGCACCAGTGACATCATCCGCCCTTTTCTAGCTAAACCTTCTCTCTCCTCCTGCTTTTCTGAAAACTACATTTTTTGGCTAAACCTTTTCTCTCCTCTCGCTTTTTCGAAAACTACCTTTTTTGGCTAAACCTTCTCTCTCCTCCCGCTTTTTTGAAAATTACCTTTCTTGGCTAAACTTTCTCTCTCCTCCCACTTTTTTGAAAACTGCCTTTTTGGCTAAAATTTCTCTCTCCTCCTACTTTTTTAAAAATTACCTTTTTCGGTTAAAATTTCTCTCTCCTCCCATTTTTCTAAAAACCCTCTTTTACCCAATGGACAAAAACCCTCCCACCCATTCTGCCTTTAAAACCCCCCTTTACCCATTAGACAAAAATCCTATCTCTTCACTTTAGGCAAGAACCTCCTTTCGTCCGTCCACTGGATAAAGGGATTCCCTCTCTCCTATTTGACTAGAAAAAATTATAAATACCCTCCTCCCTTAAAAAAAAAACACACCAACACACCTGAATCCCCTTTCAGAGTGAGATTTTCCTCCCTTCCCCCTCTTGATTTTCTTCTGATCTTCAGAGCAATCTTTGTCAAGATCCGAAAACTCATTCGGATCTTCAAAGTATTCTTTGGGATCTTGAAGATCTTCAATCCAAATTCTTAGTTAGATTCAGTTTTTAGCCAAAAACAGTATGTTCTTGAGCCACCTCCCTTGAGTGTTCTTGAGCGTTCTTGAGTGTTCTTGAGTGGTTTTTAGTGTTGTTGAGCATTCTTGAGTGTTTTTTAGTGTTGTTGAGCGTTCTTGAGCATTTTTAAGATAGAAACCCCCCTTTTGAGGTTCTTCAGGTCTACGAAAAGATCTTTGTTAAGATCTGAAACTTTGTTCGGATCTTCAAAGTGTTCTTCTAGACTTTGGAGTTCTTCAATCCATTTTTAGGTCTACCCGTTTCTTTTCAAAAATAGCCTTTCTTAGCCGAACTCTGTCTGAGTGTCCTTGGAATATTTTTAGAAATAGCCATTCCCAATGGAAGCTCTACTAAAGTGCCACCTTAGCTTAGCCTCCCTTAGCCTATCCCTAGCAGAAGCTCTACCAAAGTGCCTCCTCAGCCTATCCCTCCCTTAGCCTATCCCCGATGGAAGCTCTGCTAGAGTGCCACCTCATCCCAAGCCCGAAAATAGCCTTTCCTAGCTGAACCTCTGTCCGAGTGTCGCTAAAATATTTTTAGAAATAGCCATTCCCAGTGGAAACTCTGCTGAAGTGCCACCTCAGCCTAGCCCTCCCTTAGCCTATCCCCAGTGGAAGCTTTGCCGGAGTGCCACCTCATCCCAAGCTCGAGAATAGTCTTCCCTAGCTAAAGCTTTGCCTGAATCCAAATCCGAAAGTGACCATTCCTAGCTAGAACTCTCTCTGGATACCATCACAATTAGCGACTCTCTAGAAAGGAAGTTGGAGGTCAAGACCATCTTCCCCTGAGCCGGGAGAACATGAAAGACAGTTTGATCTAGTACCGATCTGGGGCCCACCTCTCTTGACCTGAAATAGGGGTCAAATTCAGGTATAATCTCTCTCCTCATTTAAGAATAATGTAGATGTCTAATAATCCTTGTTTTAGTGTATATAATAGTTTGAATTCAATTAATGTATATATGTGTGATAACTTAGCTATACATGTGGAATAGTAATAATTATGGAAAATGTTTGTTCTCAAGCATCTAGCAAGAAGACTGGTTGAACTGGGTAGATTGGGTGCTTAACACCTTCCCAAATCTATAACCTGACACTTAACCCAAATCTCTAGACCAGACCAAATTTTAGGCCCTTTTCTTAGGAATCGAGCCCACCCCTGGGTCCTAGGTCCATAACCCTAGGTGGTGACTCCAAAGCCCATTGGCATGATCTCGATTGCCGAATTAGACCATCATCAAAACCCCCATCTCAAATGATGAATTTTACACTCTTGCGAAAGAGGCCTCCACTTATCTCCAAGCGATGATATGACAGTGCGGGGCTTGCAAGTGAAGCACACACAACTTGAACCCCTCCCCCTCATATGAAGATGAAGAGAGAGAGAGAGGAGAGAGGCTGGGGATGCACAACCCATCCATCTCCGGCTACTACCCTCATAATGGTGACTCCATTAGGGATAAATGTCAAGCTTCCAATACTAGATGCTACCTTTAAATGTAAGAACATTTTCCACCACAATTGTTTGAAAATGTGTCTGGCTAACCCCATAGTTTTAATCATATTTGCTAACCGCATCATGTATTGTGCTCAAAGTGAAATCATGTGGTGAGGGACTCCCTGTCATGCCCACACCCTCAGGGAGGTCAGCGTATGTAATGGAGAGTACTCTAAGAGCAAATGATACCTGCTTCCTGTACAATAATAAAAGGTATCGTCAAATGGTGAGGCTGTTGTATTTGCGCCAACACCCTCGGGGAGGTCCGTGCATTTAATAACATTTTGAGATCGAATGCGTTATCAAACGGCGAGGATGTCTATATTTGTGCCAGCACCTTCGGAGAGGTCCGAGCACTTTATGACATTTTGAGATCGAATGATGGTTACCCTACATTACACTTGTGCACACAATCACTCACGGTTCCACCACCCTATGGCCAATTGCTTAACCTCCTGTGTAGTTGCGAGAGAATGAGCAAGGAAGTCACCCCCTTGATCTTGTACCATTGGGTATATCAAAATAATCACATACCTTGCATATATTGATCCTGTAAAGGAAGCCTTGTCGATGCTATTACATCGACCACTTGCTTACATCATGTAGAAAATAGATGAAAAAGCTAGGAGCGCCACAAGCTAATTGTAGAACTTGTTTACGGTCTTGAAAAGGAATGTTCCTACACTATATTCCCATCATAAAGAAATGCTTTCCTAAAGTGGATTTTGGATAGAAGGAGTCCCTTCTCCTTAAGAAAAATGTCTAAATACGTGACTCAAGGGTAATCCCGCCAGAGTCACATCAAGTCCCAAGAAGTCCCAAGAAAATCAGGAGGAAGGACACCTAGTGGGAAAGAGCAGGGAAAGCATGACTTTATTACATGGAATGTCTTATGGGAATATTCTCAACAAGACATTTGTATGAACTTCTTGCTTATGGCATTGGGTGGACCAAAGGCATCAAACCCTATCCGCCCATACCATTTAGCGAACTGACCTTGAATGAATTAACGTTTGTTAATTTAGTGAATGTATGAACAAGGGGTTGGGAATTTAAGAATCCTAAAATAAACCACTTTTGGTTCAAGCATAATTCCACACCTTAAGTATTCACCGTGGTCCCTTTGGATGCATCAGGGTAATTAGTTGACTCGCCTAAATCCAGAATCACCTCCATCATCTCTTTGAGATTGTCTACTACCAGGTGATTACAACCCAGTAAGCATGGATCCACCTAACATGGAAACACCCAAACAGGCCTGGGTTCGTCCTGTGGAGTCCTTGCAGATAGAAATGGCTGAAGTCAAAAGAGGGATAGCTCAGATACTGTATACACTTTAGAACCCTCCCAGAGCTTATCCCAGGAATAAGCCGACGTCGGCTGTGGGAGATGTGGAATAGAATGGAGCTGCAAGTCATCATGGGAATTCTTCCCGAGTTAACTTAGGGGAACCAGAGCATGTTCAGCCAGCCGGTTAGAGAGGATCTTCACCTAGCTGGTTGAATGGCCAATGAGGGGCCTATTCCAGGGTCCCTCCTCCTAGGGTAGTGATCAAAGATGAAGAAGAGGAATTTGCAGCACACATACGCTTTGTGGCTCCAGATACGGAGAAGGAAAGGAAGCTGAGAGAGCAGTTAGAGAAGTTGGAGAGCATGATTCGAGCGGGAAAAGGCTCAGAAGGCCAAGCAGTGGATTCTGAGGAAATGAGTTTCTTCTTTGGAACAAGAATTCTAGAAAAATTAAAGTGGTAGACTGATAGATTTGATGGGTCAGGAGACCCCAAGGCTCATCTCAAGATTTTTCTTAGCATCACCAAGTCGTGGCAACTTGCAGATAACCAAATTGGGTAAGCCATCATGTTAACCCTATTAGGACCAGCATTGAGGTGGCTCACATAGTTGGAGTCATCACAAACTTAGAATTGGGCGACAGTAGTAAAGGCCTTCACCAAATAGTACTCCTACAATACTGAGGTGGATATGAAACATCGGGAGCTTGAGACGTTGAGGCAGCAGCCTAAGGAAGGATTCACTGCCTTCTTCATGAGATTCGAAGATAAGGCCGCCAAGATGGCAGATAGGCCTTCAGAAGCAAAGCAGTAAGAGATGTTAATAGAGAACTTTTCAAAGCCTTATTATGATGTTCTTTACTATCAGCATTTGTAAACTTTTGATGCCTTGATAGCCACCGTCACACGAGTGGAGAACATAATTCTAAGAGAGGCCTAGTGTGAAGGATCCTCCCAAGATGCAAGCAAGAACACCCAAGTTGGACAGGGAAAGGGTCCAAAAACTAATGTGGTGATTGTAGTTCAGCAGTCAGTCTCACCAGCCACCACTTCACAACCCTTTATAATACAAGCAGATGCACCCGCCCAAAAGGCTCTTCGCCCAAGAAGGTAATTTTTTGATCTGGGAATGCTCATAATAGTCGCATATGAGAAGTTGAAGAAGCAAGGATTACTAGGGATAGTGGCTCCAAGAGTGATTAGCAACCCTCCTCCAACTTGGTATAGGGATCATGAGTATTGTGCCTACCACACTTAAAAGGGGCACAATACTGAAAGATGTTTTGGGTTTACAACATGCAATTCAAGACTTGGTAGACAATGGAACCATTGAGGTCAAGATCAAGAAAACTCCCAAGGTCAATACCAACCCACTCACTGATCATGTGAACAATCTAAATAAATAAACTATGGAGAGTGACCCCACTCAACTCATTGTACCTAGAGCTTGGAAGAATCATATGAATGCCCATGCTTATAGGAAAATCATGAGTCAAAAGGTTGGAGTCATAAGAGCCCCCAAAAGAAGAAAATCATTAGAGGAAGAATTAGAAGATCGGGTGCCCCACGTCCATCCCTCCTCATTAGAAGAATTACCAGCCTCTGCCACATTATCAGCCTCCGCCATATTATCAGCCTCCGCCATATCATCAACCTTTACCCCACCATCAAAGTGGAGGAACCACTTCATCCTATCACCCCCAATCTTCATATCCTACCTCTCACATTACATCATCTTCATACCATCCCACTTCATACCCCTCATCACCCTCAGACCAATCACATTCTCAAGGTTCAGTGTATAACTCAAAAGAAGGATGGATGGACGGGTACGATTAGAAGGATATGCTTGCACTTCCAATTCCCCAAAGATGACTTCATAAATAGGGTTATTAAATACATTGGGGGAAGACCAGAAGAGTGATCCCACTTCTCTAATTCAACCTACTATAACTTCAGAAGACAATCCAGAGGTAATTGAAGAGATTACAGTTGATCTTCTCAGAGCAGTAACCACATTGGCTATAGGGGAACAGATCAAATAATACACTTTCTTAATCCACATAGGGAGTGACACAGAGGATGATGAGTCAGGAGTGGTCCAGCTTTGAGCCAGTAATGATAGGACTAACCCTATGGAAATCTTCCAATCCATACGCTCTGAATGCTACGAGTGCTTGGATGCCGGAGAATTTGATGGTCCTAAGGAATCTGATGAAGAATTAAGTGGGAGTGAAATCAACAAAGAAGAGGATGATGACGATGATGATGAGGATGAAAATGAAGATTAGAAGGATGGAGATGACTTTGAGGATGATTGGTATCCATACTGGGATGACTACCAAGGGCCTTGGTACAATGATTATGATGACGAGTCAGAATATTACTCATCGGAACATCCAACCTGTTTCTCAGTCTACGCCATTAGTAATGATGACCTAATAGCTGATCCAACAAGTGGCATTTACCCTTCCCTATGCATAGAGGGAGATGATTCTTCATCAGATTCAGAGAATGAGAGGGAATCTAGAGAGCCGAAGCAATTTTATATGGACGAACAGTACTCCATATTTGAGTTGGAAGAAAAACTATGTGAAGTGTATTCCAACACATTGAGAATGCAAGAAAGGGTATAAGAAATGGCAAAATGTTAGGAGAAGTAACCGTCAGTGATCTTTACTACCGCAAACAATTGGATGATCTGGAGGGAATAGGACCAGATGACATAATCGCAGAGGCAGTAGATGTGGCATTCTAATAGCTTTTCAATACAATCAAGAAGCTACGAGCCAGGGCGGTGGATATTTGTGGAGGTCCTCGACTTCCCACCCCAAGCAGGGAAGGAGAATTAGAAGAAGATGATTCTATGGTGGGGATGATCACCCTAACCAACAGTGATGATGAAGATAGTTATCCCTTTAAGATTATTGTGAAAAAACCAATCAATGTGATGGAAACTAGAAGTGGGAAAGACTACAAGGGCAAGGCTCTAGCAGTAGAGCAGCCAAGGGCTAATGAAGTCGGAACTAGCAACGTAAAGAAAGAGCCAGAGAACCCAGTCTTGGCTCAAATCAAGAAATCCCAGGCAAACATCTCCATTTAGGGATTGTTGGTGGCATCCCCTTCGCACCGTGAAGCAGTCTTGAGGTCTATCGCTAATGTGTAAGTATTGATCGAGATAAATCTGATGCACCTCGGACATATAGTAGAAGCAACATATGTAGTGTAGTCCCTGATGTTTTCGGATTCCAAGCTTCCTAAGGAAACCCAACACAATCGGGCTTTCCACATTACAGTTGAATGCCTCAACAAAGTAGTTCCCTAGGTTCTTATTAACAACGGGTCCACTTTGAATGTGCTACCATTGAGATCAGCAAAGAGTATTGGTGTCAACTTGGAAGAAATGAGGCCAACCACCCAAACCATAAGGGCATACCGTAATACCAAGAGGAAGATCCTTGGCATCATTACCCTTGCTATAAAGATTGACCCAGTGAAGTTTGATGTTCATTTCCATGTCATTGATATACCGACAGCTTTTAACATGCTCTTGGGGAGGCCTTGGTTGCATCCTGTGAAGGCGGTGTCCTCTAATCTCCATAAAAAAATGAAATTCAATCATGAGGGGAAGGTGGTTTTAGTGGTTGGAGATCTTGAAGTGGTTAACACTCTGGCCAATATTGAAAACAAGGAAGAACAAGAACAGGAGGTGCAATCGAGTGGTTTTGAAATAGACACCACTTGCGCAACCATTGCCAAAGAAGCTCCAAAGGAGAAAATCCTGACTAACTATGAAGTCATCTGGAGTCCGTCAGTGAATTAGATGATGAAGAACATGCAGTATTTTCTTGGCATGGGACTGGAGAAATATCACCAAGGAGTTCCAAAGTAGCCTAGTTTGGGAGTGAACAAAGGAAAGAATGGTCTCGAGTACACTCCTCCAACTGTCAAAGGGTAGAAAATGCTAAGGATGACTAGGAAGATCTTCGTCACTTACTACCCTACTCTCAATGGATACTTTGTGAAAGAAGGAGAGGATTTCCTCTTTTGTGGGAATGTAGAGCTGTGGTTTGATGAAACCCCGCCAAGATGCAACCAGGACTTGAAATTTTCTTCCAAGATGAGTTCGATTGGGTGACTCATGAAGTGGAACAACAGAAAATGCTAGTCAAGGAAAGTGACCAAGACAGTTGCATCATTGGGATAGTAGAAATTGCACTGATTGAGACTGGGTCTTCCTCTGATGATCCTACAACATTGATCCAATCAAAGGAGGCACCCAGTCCTCGAGTTCTCATAAAGAGAGAATGGAAGAAGGAGATAAGGCTCACCTGGAGTCTACCGCTTCTCATTGATTCGAAAGATTTCATTTGCTTTCTCCTACAAGAGCCAAGAGCTCGAGAGTTGCATGAGCTCAAGCCCCATCCTTTCAGAGGAAGAAGTGTCTATGCAAAATAAAGGAGAGCACAGAGGATGAGGGTTTGTATGTACTGTGCCTGAACCAATTGCAATGGGAAGGCTCGTGAAGGTGGTCAAAGATGTGACCGAGGTACCAGGATGGCATCCCTCAACAGGCTTGAAAGATAGACTTCATATTGAGCAGTCTCCATCGATCTTCACCCCTTGAAAGTTTGGCTTCCGAGTGCACGAGATTGGATTAGCTAGTATTCATGAAGAAGCAGACACCTATCCAGAGGAATCATTGTGCCACTAAAGAAATAGCAACTACTTTCTCAGAAGGCAAAGAAGGCCCTTTGCCACATCTCCTCATCCATCAAGCCACTGAACCACTTTTAAACTGGACAAGCATTGGAAAAAAATTTAAGTTTGCTTATGCTTTTGAGTCAACCAACCTGATTACCCTGGTGAAAGCATCAAGCTAGTTATCAAGTCTATAGTCGAATATTTTGTTTGTCATTCTCTGTCAATCTACCCTCTTGAGAAGTGTCCAGAGTCCCTGTATAACGAGTCTATTACTCTTTCTTTCATGAATGAAATTTTTGATTCTGAGTATGACTTGCCTCCTTTTTCCGTTGATGATCTTAATAAATATCAAGAATTAATAAAGCAATGCAAACCGAAGAAAGCCCAACCCATCCGTGAGTATACTGGGGTTATTAATTTAGGAACCGACCAATGCCTTCGAGAGGTAAAAATTGGCACTACCCTTGATGACAAAGAAGCAGAACGGATGAGTAATCTTCTGAAGGAATTCACCGAGGTCTTTGCTTGGTCTTACGAGGATATGCTTGGTATCAAACCCAACATTGTGCAGCATCAATTGCCGACTTATCCTAGGGCAAAGTCGGTAAAACAGAAGCTCCGAAGAATGTTGCCAGAATGGAGTGAGAAGATCAGAGAAGAAATTGTGAGGCAATGGAATGTAGGTTTCTTACAAGTGATGAAGCACCCCCAATGGTTGGCCAATATTGTACCAGTACCAAAGAAAGATGGAAAGGTACGAATGTGCGTAGACTTCCGAGATCTTAACAAAGTAAGCTGTAAAGTTGGTTTCCCATTACCTCACATTGACGTATTAGTGGATAATATGGCAGTACATGCTTTATTATCATTAATGGATGGATTCTTGGGATACAACCACATAAGCGTGCACCCAGAAGATCATGAGAAAACAACCTTCACCACTCCATAGAGAACATATTGTTACAAGGTGATGCCTTTTGGATCGAAGAACGCTGGGGCAACTTATCAAAAAGCAGCCACAACCTTATTGCAGGTCATGATGAACAAAGATGTAGAAGTCTATATGGACGACATGATAGTAAAGTCTAAAGATTGTCAGAGGCATGTTCCCGCACTAAGGTGATTCTTTGAAAGAATCAAGAAGTATCAGCTGAGGTTGAACACTCAGAAGTGTGTATTCGGGGCAACAACGGGAAAGTTGTTAGGCTTCTTAGTGAGTGAAAGAGGCATTGAAGTTGACCCTATCATGATTAAGGCAATTCAGGAAATGCCCATGCCTCGTACTGAGAAGAAAATACAAGGATTTCTGGGTCACATACAATATATTAGCAGATTCATAGCTCAGTTGACTACAACCTGTGAACCAATTTTCAAGCTATTAAAGAAGGATCAGCCAATAGAATGGAATGACCAATGCCAGTAAGCTTTTGACAAGATCAAAGGATACTTGATGAATCCACCAGCATTGACACCGCCGGTGGAAGGAGCACCACTTCTACTGTACCTGTCTGTGGGAGAATATTCTATGGGCTCTTTGCTAGCACAAAAGGAAACAGAAAAGGGGGTAGAGCATGCTATCTCAGTAAGAAGTTTCTAGAATATGAGACCCGATACACATCTTTGGAAAGAACTTGTGCTACATTGATTTGGGTAACTAAAAGGTTACAACACTACATGGTTTCCTATCCAGTGCATTTGATCTCAAAGATGGATCCCATCAAATATCTCTTCAAGAAACCGGCCTTAAGAGGAAGGATGGCTCGTTGGTTACTTTTTCTATCAGAGTTTAACATCACCTATGTTACTCAGAAATCTATCAAGGGCTAGGTCATAGCTGATCATTTGGCTGCTCACCCCACATAAGCTGGAAGGTCCTTGGACGATGCCTTTCCCGATAAAGGAATCGCAACGGTAGAGGAAGAAGATATAGTTAATGAATGGCAATTATTCTTTGATGGAGCAGCCAATTAGAAAGGATGTGGTGTGGGAGTATTGCTTGTCACTCTTGACAGTCTTTATTTACCTTCATCATTTCTCCTCGAGTTCCCCTATACCAACAACATTGCTGAATATGAAGCTTGTGCTTTGGGGCTAGATACTGCTTTAACCATTGGGGTGAGAAGGATTAAGGTTTACGATGATTCATCCATTGTCATTTGTCAAACATAGGGAAAGTGAAAAACTAGAGATGAGAAGCTGAAGCCATATCAAGAGCATCTGGAAGAGGTGATTGAACACTTTGAGAAGATTTTGTTCGAATACTTTCAGAGAGATAATAACAGGTTTGCTGATGCCCTTACAACCTTGGCTTATATGGTAGAGTGCAAGCCTATGGCTAGAGTCCAACCATTTTTGGTAGAACAAAGAAGCAGGCCCATTTATCAGAATTTAGTGAACTCTCTCACTATAGATGGTCGGTCTTGGTTTGTTCACATAATGGATTTCATTAGGGAAAGGAAGTGTCTAGTTGAAGCAACTAACAGAGAGAAGAAGTTTTTGAGAACATATGCCACCCAGTTTATTCTCTAACAGGATCTATTATACAAATGGTCCTATGACGGAATACAATTGTTGTGTGTAGATGAGGAACAAGCTACAACTATCATGGAAGAAATTCATCAAGGTCTTTATGGACCCCACTTGAATGCCAAGATGTTATCTAAGAAGATCCTCAGGCTAGGATATTATTGGAACACAATGGAAGTGGATTGCGTAGACTTTGTCAAGAAATGCCGTAAGTGTTAGATATTTGCTAACATCATACATATCCCGCCAACAGAGTTGCATTCGCTCAGTTCACCTTGGCCATTCTCCACTTGGGGCATTGATATCATTGGAAAGGTCAACCCTAAAGCATCCAATGGCCATGAATTCATCTTGGTAGCCATTGATTTTTTCACCAAATGGATAGAAGCTCAGTCCTATGTAGTCCTCACATCTGCTAAGGAGGCCAAGTTCATCCAGGAAAACATCATTTCCCGATATGGAGTACCTCAAGAATTGATATCAGATCAGGGAACCCATTTCTAGGGTAAGACCGATAAAATCTGCACAAAATTCAGTATCAGAAGGCATCGCTCTACCAATTACAGGAAGCAGACCAATGGGACAGTAGAAGTAGCTAACAAGAATATCAAAGTCATTCTGTAGAAAATTACAGAAATACACAAAGATTGGGATGATAAGTTACCCCTTGCCTTATGGGCATACCGGACTTCTATAAGATCTTCGACAGGGGCAACTCCTTTCTCGTTGGTGTGTGGAGTTGAAGTTGTTCTACTCATGGAAATCCTGATACCATCCCTAAGGGTGCTTCTTGATAGTCAGCTACCTGAAGGAGAGTGGGTGAAGGCCAGACATAACGAGCTCAACTTTCTCGATAAAAGGCGCATGAAGGCTATGGATAATTTGAAGAAGCATCAATTAATAATGGCTAGGGCCTTTAACAAGAATGTAAAGCCTCATCACATAGAGGAAGATGAACTTGTTCTTTGAGAACAAAGAGCCCCAATTCATGACCTAAGAGGAAAAATCAGGCTCAACTGGAGTGGCCCATTCACTGTCAAAGAAATTTTACCAGGAAAAGCTGTGAAACTCATAGACCACCATGGCGAAGAAATACCCAGACTAGTTAACATGGATCAACTCAAGAAATATTATGTCTGAAAGGGTGAATAACTTGAACTATGTCAAACCTGATTCCTTTCCAGGGATATGTAGGCAACTTGACATGTGTAAGTGCGGTCTCAACCATCTAAAGGCAATAAATTGGTTCCTTGATTAATAATTAAAGTACCTTAAAAGATCATCATAGTTTATGTTCCCCAAGAATTGCCATTTGGCATAAAAGACCATTAGGTATCTGTCATCAACCCATTGGTCCGTCACTTCTTACCCAGGATTCTATCCCCCAAGAATCGCCATTTGGCATGAAAGGCCATTAGGTATCTGTCATTCACCTATGGTCCGTCCATTCTTATCCAGGATTCTATCCCCTAAAAGAAAATCGCCTCCTAGCACCAGTTTATCAAGGTCAGTTTATTCTCCACCCTTGATCAGTCAAAGTCAAAAGAAAAAAAAGAAGAAAAACTTCATGCAATAGTGGTAAAGGCTTGTTTGAATCATTAGCCTTGATAAATCATCATATCTCATTGTTTGTATTGGTCTCAGGAAAATTCATGGGCTCCTTGGATAAGACGTTGAGGAAATGGAACTTAGACATAAATATAAGGGCACCGGGATTGCTAGAATCCATGAATGTGTCATTTCTTGGCCAAGTTGGATGTGTGAAGCTATATCACCAATTATCTGATAGTTGCCTCACCACTGGGATGCCAACTTGCATGTATTTTGGTTTGGATTAGCGGAGATTTTCCCAACTCTTGAAGAATTTTAGGTTTATATGCTATCTCCACCCAAATGCAGTTTGATCCAACCCTCTTTGAAGAAAGAATGCTTAGAGGAAATTCAGGATTTCTTCGGATGGAAAGAAAAAGAAGTAAAGTAGTTTGTTAGGTATGGGAAGATCGACATTCTGAAAGTGGCTCAGATCTTCATCCAATATCTACCAATTGGAGGAATCCATCAGCAGTGATCCCTAGACGCTTATTTACTTTGCATGATAGCTGGTGCACCATCTGTTCTGATTGAGGTAGTAAAACAGTTGAAGAAGGGAGGTGACATCGTCCCTACGGTTCTTGCAGAAACATTCAAGGGATTTAATGACATGAGCTATGGCCATAGATTCAGACTAGACCATTATCAGGGGAGTCCTACTAGTTTTCAAATTTGGCTCTTCAAGAAACTGAAGCTCACCATACCATTAAGGGGAAGCCCACTTGGAGTTTTTTATTACCGGGATAAGATTGAAGTTCTAGAATTCAACCTTATCACCGATTGGGAGAAGTACTTCTAGGAAAGGACTATGCAGGATATTGCATGGTGGTACCCAAGGAAGCCACAAGAATATTTTCTGATGAAGACCTTTGGCCACAACTATGTCAGACTGATGGGATTAACACACACGCCCTTTTATTTTTCTTATGTACATCAGCTGACAACACGGGCTTAAGGAAACGGACCCAGAAGAGTTAGTGAACTTTCATCCACCTCAAGAATTGTCTTCGCACCTTGTTATTCACCTATCCTATTTGTGTAGGAAAGTGGTCCCCCTTTTCATGTAATTCATTTGGTAATGGAATGAGGAAGTAAGTGGATTTTTGTGTTATCCTTATTATTCTAATTATGACTTGAGTTATGGAATTGATTGTACCTAAGCATTGCAAACAAACAAAAAAAAAGGGGAAGGAAAATTTCTTTGTGCCAAAAGTAAGTTTTCATAGAGATGCTGAAATAAAATAATGAACAAACAAGGGGAGGGAAAAAGAAAAAAGAAAGAAAATATCCATATATTTGTGTTTGTAGGAAATACAGGAACAAACTCCTATGGGTTAGAAGCCATCATCTGAACCGTACTCTGAACCATCCTCATGAAGCACTAGGGAGTCCACAGATGCTACTCCAACCTACTCCTGCCTCTAGGTTAGGTCCTCAATTAGTGCACTCTATCGGGCAATCTCCTAATCCTTGGTAACTATCACCTCACACAGGCCATAGTGCATTCTCCTAATCTCAGCATATACCTCTGGGGACACCTAAGAAAGAGCATATTAGCCAAAGGTAGTCAAAAGTTAATTAGAAAATGATCAGATACTCACATAATCATTAGGAATAGGCAGCCCAAGGGAAGCATCTACATCTGTGTTCGGCTCTAGAAGATGAGGGAGATTGGGGTTGGCCGCGTTGGGATAGGTCCAGGTAGGAAAGCCATGAAAAGGGACGTTAGCAACTCTAAGAGACCCACCGGCACTGGAAGAGGGCCCTGCTTGTGAAGGATCGGTAGCACTGGTATGTGACCGAACAGCAGAAGGATCTACACGTCTCACTCTCCCCTGAAAGAACATCAATCAAGACCAAGACAAGGAAGAATCTATAGGAAATACTCAAGAAAGGGCAACATATCACTGGACCATTGGGACCAAGAGGGGTGCACACTGTCTCCTCCTCTAGGAAGGCTCCGTAGTCCCTATCTGGATCAAGAAAGGAGTCCTCCTATACTCCGTTAGCCAAGTACTTCATCTCATCTGTAGGGACAATCTCTGGACAATGCACAGTGGGTGGAGTAAGACCAGGAGAAGGACGTGGATCGATGTCTGACATTGGGTTACTACTATCTCTCCTAAGTACTAGGCATGGCCCCACAGGCTCTGGAAAAGGACTCGGTTCCCAGACAGTTGATGAACCCGTCGATTCTCTTAGAATCCAGAAACAGAAGGTCATGGAATGGTCTCCAAGTAACCTAAAAAACCAAGGAAGGGTAAGTACAGCATCAGGCGAATAGAATTTCAATATCAGAAATGGCATACCTTAGTAAGATCATTCAAAAGAGAACGAGTGGTGGTCCCCAAAGGATGGCATCGGGCCCAGACCACCTAGTTATCTCTCCATTTTGCAGGCAGAGGGAATAAGAATGTCTCAAGATCCCTCAGTTTGGGGGCTATGGTTCCCAAATGCTCAAAACATCAGTGTTGTTTCAAGAAATCAAAGTAAGAAAGTGTGGACTGAATGACTGAAAGAAAATAGATATGAGAAGGAAAGTTACCAGGATGATGTCACCTGAAGAGGCACTGACCCAAGACAAACAGCAGGAAGGAACGTGCTATCTGATACATGTTGCCGGATTCTCCCCCAATCCAACTTTCCACCATTGGGCACTAATCTCCCCTAGGAAGATGCACATCAAACCAGCTTTAAAGGTGATACCGGTCAGATTAGTGAACTCCTTACCAGTCGGGAATCCTGCGGGTAAGGTCATGGTTCTACCCCCAAATGGAATGTCTATCAAGGCATAGAAGCACATAGGCGTAATGGTGATCTCGACAACAGGAAGGTGAAAAGTGTGAGTACTCGACCACCACCGCTCCATCAGGGCCCCCACTAATGTCGGATTAAACTTTCGGGTCTCTACAAGGGCCAATTGGCACAGATAGGTATCATCAACCATCTCCTTCACCTGTGAGTGAGCATCCTATGCCAGGACTGAACCATGTTTGGGTGGCTATAGGGGGGCCAAGGTATGCGGTTCCTTCCCCTAATGCTAATGGAAATAATAAATAAATAATAAAAGACAAGAAGCAGCAAAAAGCAAAAACAATACAAAATAAGAATAAAATATGATCAAAATCAGGAATGAAATGTAAAGACTTACCTAGGAACACCATATGGAGTTGTAGATGTGATTCCGGCTGTTGTGAAGGATTTGCCCGGAATACCAATCGGCTCGGCCCTCATCCCTGTGGGAAGGACCACTGTAACTCTTGAGCTGGGCTTCTCCCAGAGTCTTCCTCTTCCTCCTTTCAGCCATATTTTCAAAAATTACAAAAAGCCCCTAAAACTTTTAAAAATTGTAAAAAGCCATAGAAAATTTTCCAATTTACACAAAAGCCCATGAGAATAAGATGAATATCTTTAAGAACTCCAAGAGTAAAATGAAGAACACCAAGAACAAGAGGAAAAACTTCAAGAAAAACCAAAGGATTCCAGGAACTCACTTCATTTAGAAGAGTTAGAATGAAGAATGAACAAGGGAGGGGACCCATTTTATATAAAAAAAAAGAAAAAAAATTTAAGATTCCAGATCAAGCATCAAGAATCTAAAGGTTCCAAATCAACATCAAGAATCAAATTCTAAACTAAAAATCAAGAATCAAGGAAAAATCAAGAGAAGACATAGTTTACTCAGCCCCAGGCGGCCCAATCTCATTGTCTCGACCCCAGGCGGCCCAATCTTATTGTCCTGACCCCAGGCGGCCCAATCTCATTGAATTGGCCCCAGGCGGCCCAATCTCATTGAATCAGCCCCAAGTGGCCTAATTGCATTTACTCGGCCCCAGGCGACCCAATCTCATTGACCCAGCCCCAGGCGGCCCAATCTCATTGACTTGGCCCCAAGTGGCCTAATTGTATTTACTCGACTCCAAGTGGCCCAATCTCATTGACCCGGCCCCAGGCGGCCCAATCTAATTGACTTGGCCCTAAGTGGCCTAATTGCATTTACTCGGCCCCAGGTGGCCCAATCTCATTGACCTCGCCCCAGGCGGCCCAATCTCATTGACTCGGCCACAAGTGGCCTAATTGTATTTACTCGGCCCCAGGAGACCCAATCTCATTGACTCGGCCCCAAGTGGCCTAATTGCATTTACTAGGCCCCAAGTGATTTCCAGTGGTCAAGACAGCAAGCTATCTTGATTGCTTACTGTCCTACAGTTGGTCTTGCACGGTGGCTGCCCTCGGTCGTGCTCATGGTCTTTCGATAACTCTAGTATATGCCGGGATTCATATTTGAGGAGTCGGGTCACTTACCGTTTGGGATCGAAAGGTACGAATCTCCTCCAGTTAGACTGGCATGCGATGCACGAACACTTGGGGTCATCTCTCCACCTTCGGTGATGGGTGGCTATGAGCCAAAACCCAGCCGTGCTTCCGATCTCCGGTCTGAGACCTATCACAACATTTCAAATTAGACCAAGTCAAGGCACGGGTGTAACACAACCCATTCCTAGTAGAAGCTCTACTAGAGTGCCACCTTAGCCTAACCCTCCCATAGCCTATCCCCAACAGAAGTTCTGCTAGAGTGCCACCTTAGCCTAGCCCTCCCATAGCCTATCCCCAGCAGAAGTTCTGCCAGAGTGCCACCTCAGCCTAGCCCTCCCATAGCCTATCCCCAGCGAAAGCTCTGTCGGAGTGCCCCCTTAGCCAAAATTTGAAAGTAACTGTTCCTAACTGGAACTCTGTCCGAATACTATCACAGTCAACATCTCTCAAAAAAGGACGTTGGAGATTAAGACCATCTCCTCCTGAGCCAGGAGAATCCACAAGAAAGTTCATATCAGCCCTAATCAGGGGGTCCACCCCTCTTGACCCAAAACAGGGGTTAAGCACAGGTATAATTTCTCAACCGAATTAGCATAATGTAGACTTTATATTGACCTTATTTTTAGTGTACATAATTATCACACCCCACTCCCGACAGACCCAACTTACTATTAGGAATACCTGCGGTGTGAGTAAGACACGTACCTATCTTATAACCTACCAGGATCTCTGATAGCAGTACCTTAACATTTTCACAATCTCACATCACAAACCAGTATGAGCAGCGGAATCAGAGTATAGTAGCAGAATTATAAGTAAAATGGGGAAACATCTAATGGTAATATAATAGCAATAACCAAGTTATTCTGTTACATACATCCATGACATAAACTTATAACCTCAAGAATATATACAGTCCATAGCTATATCCAAAAATATCAAAATATGATATTCAATCCCATGGTGCGGCGTAAGCACAGTGGTACCAAGCACAGTCTTGGTCATACTCCTCCGCTTTTCGCATCCACCAGTCACTCACACCATACTCTGACCCAAAAGATACTAGATCACCCACCATTGGCACCACAATACCTGTATCATCATCTAAAAAGGGGTGTATATGTGGGGTGAGATTTCAACTCGCTCAGTGAGGGGTGAGGTCAAGCACATCCAAGCAAGTCAATAGTAGTAGTAATTGATGCAGCATGATTACGAAAATTAAACACATAGTCCATAATGCTCGTGATGCAGTTCATTTATTTATTATCCACCTAACAATACAAACTAAGTCTGGTGAATGCTACTATGATGCATTAGGATGTATCCCTTGTCTTAGAAATGACATCGACTACGCAGTGATACAAATGCTAGCCGTGATTAGAAGCCTGTCGGTCCACGTATGCATCCATGGGTCATGTAGAAAACCCCTGATAATCCCCTCCTAGCAGTTATGGCATCGGTAACACATCGGCCACACTGGACAGGTTCCCGCCTCTGGCAATAATCACATCGTACCACGAGAGTGGCATTTCAGAAAGACACATCTAACATACCACAATGGGTTATCCAACACCTCAACCCCTATTGGCAAGGGTGCATAGCATAGGGAGTGATACCTAACCATATATATACTACATGCCTTCATAATGATATAGTTAGTATGGATTACACGATGCCGGAGAGACCTCAGCCACAAAGTGTAATCCATCTCCAAATACAGTCCCGGCTACACGATACCAGAGAGACCTTGGCCATAAAGTGAAACCCAAGACCGTTTACCTAATCTAGCATACATATCACAGTTGAGTATGGACTACACAACATCGGTAAGACCTCGGCCATGAAGCATATCCATTTCCGAATGTAGGTAGTGTAACCCTTGATTTCAATTAACTCTAATGCACATAATCAATGCATGGATACAACATATATACGGAAATCAAGGCACCGGTACCACCTCGGCCACGTTGGATTCCGTATCACACACACACATCCAACATATATACGGTGATCACGGTACCGATACCACCTCAGCCACACGGGATCCCATCATACATTCCATACAATTCATATCATGATCGTGAAATGAAAATTTCAATTAAACATATAATTTTAAGCATGTGAGCAATTTAATAAATAATAAACATTTCAAAAATAAACACAGTCCATCCCTCACCTATTTTATGATCGATTGTGTTTGGGTTCAAGTATGGCCACCGATCGATCAATTCAATTTTGACTTTGGGGCATGTGTGTATCACTACCCTAGACATAAGGGAATCATACATCAATATGCATCAGAAACATCGGGAGGGACCCACATAGGTCACCCCCAAAGGGCATAGACACAGTTCTTAGGTGACAGTACTGTCACCGGAAACACCCACCAAAAACAGGGCATTTCCATGAGAAATATCAGTCTTGTTTCTGGTTGAGGTAAAAAAGAGCACATTAGGCTTATTTGCCCACCAAAAACAACCCATCGAAAATAGCTACAGTGCTTCATGTGCCATATTTCCGATGGACACAGAAAGGTCTAACTCGAATTGGGGCTTTCCAGCTCGGGCCCAATCCCCAGGATTTGTTCCATAAAGTTTGTAGGGGATGTTTCTAGCATCATTATAAGCCAAGAAAATTCCATTTCCACTGAGCCATTTGGGGGATACATCGATCAAACGATCGAAACTCTAGTTGGTTCTTTGGCATTACATCTTGCCAGAGCTCACCGGGCTTGGTTCGAGCTTGGCAACAACATCGGGAGGGTAGAACACCCATCCTACAACCCTAACATGGTGTATACACCAAGATTCCATCCATTCCTAGCTTTGCCTAGGTTGAAATGAAGAGAGAGAGTGGCATGGGAGGTTGCACTTACCTCCGGCAGTGATTTCGGCAATAAGGCAGTAGCCGACACCAAGGTAGGCCTTCAATCCCATTCTCCTTTCTCTTCTTCTTCTTCCTCTCCTCTTTCTCTCCTCTCCTACATTGGGCACAAGGGAAATAAGGAAATGAATCCTCATTTCCCAACTTATAACTTAAGTTGGGCCTAAGGGTCTGTTTGGTTTGGGCCTCTTTTGAACCAATTGGGTTAAAATGAGTTTCGGGACACGAGGACCCACACATTTAGGTCCATAAGGTGTTCACATCAAGAGGAAGGTGTGGAGGATGATTTGGGATCATCCAGAACCATTTATAATGCGAGCGGCGGGACCCACGGGCTTCAAAACCTCGACAGCAGCCCGTGAACCCATCAGAAACAGGCACCGGATTCATGCCCAGGCTGCTTCTGGTGGCTTGTTTTTGGTGGTCAAGATAGCCTACTATCTTGACAGCTTACTGTCCTATGGTTGGCCTCACATGGGTGGCTGCCCTCGGACATGCTCAAGGCCTTTCGACAATTATAACACGTGCCAAAAATCAAGTGTGGGGAGTCGGGTCACTTACCGTCTAGGGTCAAAAGGTATGAACCCCCTCTAGTTAGATAGGCATGCAATGCATGAACATATGGGGTCATCCCTACCCCATCGGCAATGCATAGGCGTGAGCCAAAACCCGATCGTACTTCTGATATCCGATCTGAGGCTTGTCACAATAGTTTTAAATTATACCAGATTAGGGCACGGGTGTAACAATAATTATTTAAATTCAGTCAATGTATATATATGTGTGATAACTTAGCCATGCATGCGGAATAAGAATAATTGTGAAAATGTTCTTTCTTAAGCATCTAGTAGGAAGACCGGTTGAATCTGGAAGATTAGGTACCTAACACCTTCCCAACTCTACAATCTGACACTTACCCTAAATCTCTGGAGCAGACCAACTTTCAAGCCCTTTTCTCAGGAATAGGGCCCACCCCTAGGTCCTAGGCCCATAATCCTAGATGGCGACTCCAAACCCTTTTGTATGATCCCAATCCCCCTTATTGGACCATCATCAAATCTCTATCTCAATGACGGACTTTACACTCCTGTGAAATAGGCCTCCACATATCTCCGAGTGTTGGTATGATGGTGTGGAGCCCACAGGTAAGCACACACGACACACTCCTCCCTCAAGAAAGAGAAAGATAGGAGAGAGGGCCGAACACCATGAGCTCTTCTTTCTACCCACAAAGAAGAAGAGAGGTCTTTTTCTGGCCGTTACCCTCACAACAAGAACCACACTCCCCCCACAAAAAATATTTCTCCCTATTTTTTAATAGGAAACGTAGAATTTTTATTTTTCTATGAATAGGAAACATATACAATTTCATTAAAGTAAGAGAAAAGAAATGCATGACATTAGAGTACAAATTTTTCTCAAGTTCTCTCACATTCCATATTGTTGATCAAACTGGGTCTTTACCAGTTTCATACGTGGGTCGCCCACATGGGGCGATTATAGACCCACTAGGATTAAAATCCTTAGCTAGATAGATCTCTATAAATAAGAGGTTTTACCACAAGAGAAAAGACTTTTGACCTAATTTCAAAAGCTTTGTCTGTCTCTCCCAATTGATAATGTATCTCTAAGGATCTCCACTACTATCATTGGAATTGGAGGAACTTTTCTTAGAAAGATTGCCATAAGCTCTTGATTGTTACGATTCATGTAGGGATGATGTATACGACAACCAGATCCATTTTGCTGCGTGAAAAATATGAATGAGGTAATTCTAGTACCTGTGTATATTTCCATTCAACACATGTCAAAACCCCCCACATACTCTCTCTCTCTCTCATAAATCTCAGTGCGTAAATATATCCTCTAAAATGAGGTTGTTGGCAGAGCAACACTAAAAGAAAATTGATAGAAGAAAAAAGGAACAACCCATAGATCATTACACTTACTATCAAAGTTTCAAAAGGTAGAAAAAGAGAATGGCATCCAATAAAAAATGTTAGCAAATTGACCCAAAGCTAACACCAAAAATCAAAAAGGAAAAAAAATACCACAATAAACTTATAAATCGGTATAAAAAATGAAAAATCAAATCTTAGCATGGTAGAATTTTAAAACCATGAGATTGAAATACAATTCTAGCTGCAATCAACCTTAAAGATTCAAATGGTTGCTCATCATTTGCTTTCCCATGAGCCCTACCATTAGACCTTCTTCAACTTACCATGATTATATTTTATCTCCACCAAACCCATTTCATCTTTTTGCTTACTTCTCGCTTATCTCTCATTTTCAACAATCTTTTCATCTAGAACAAAACCTCAAGGATGATGGGATTATTTTTCTTTTGTTTCCATGCAACAATATGATTCAATTTCTTATACTAATGTGTTTTCCATATGATATAATAATTAAAGGATGGATCAATATGATGGATCAAAAAACACAACCAATATACAATAGAGGAGATGCAATTGAATACCTGGATCCATATTGCTTGATGAAGAAATTCTCAAATGTTTGCTTTTCTCCTTGTCAGTGTTCGGTCCCCCTTTTCTATACAACTTATGAAAACATTTAATAATGGGCATAGCTACCTATATATCAACAAGGAGCATAGACTAACCCTAGAACAAAGTACAATTAGGCTCTTCCATAATAAGTGTCACACCGTGCCTCCAATAGGCCAAGGTATGCGGCACTGGACACCTCACCGTATCCAGTCAATCAGCCTGTTTCCCCATAATCTAGACTAGGGTAGATCATAACACCACAACAACTCAACTAAAGATCAGATATCTTATAAATATTAACAGTCCATTAGTGTGATATATTACATTTAGAGTTATCCAGATAAAAGTCATATACAAAACCTAAAGAATATATACACTGTTCATGGTGTCACAAAAGTAGACAATATACATCAAAGTGTTCTCCAGCAGAAGTATATACATAAAAAGAAATGTCAAAATAGCCTACTCTACTCTTCAGAAGAACTGGCCTCCATAGGCACAGTCTTCACATTCATAGTCGGGTCCATGGTCAGTTTCATCCTCTGAAAAATGGGCCAAGTGATCCAAGGCCACTACCTCATGATCAGAGCAGGTAATCAGCAAAATACTGGCATCGTCATCTAGAAAATAAATAAAAGGGGTGAGCATGTCATGCTTAGTGAGGGAGTGGGGGAAAATAAGCACACAAAACATAAATGATGCAATGCATGCTCCACACCTTATATAATGCTCATAGATCCATTTAAAATTATACTACTTTCTAGTCCATTACTAAGACTGAGATCAGTGGTATAGTGCTACACAATGTAGGTGGTATTTCCTACCTTGTACGTTGGGCCTCAGGAATACAAGCTTGTTGCAGGCAGAAGTCAGCCAGTCCCGGAAAGAACCTCGGTCCCCTGCTAAACCCAAGGTTAATAACCCCAAACTGTCAAGTGTACAGTACGTCGTACTCTACTGCTATCTGTCTCTAGGTACAGTAGGTCGTACCATAGAAGTGTACTGCTGATCAGGTAGCCATGGGTCAAGATTAGTCAGTGCCTATATGTCCTAGCCCACAATTCCTACATGATGCATTTCCAAACATCAACCATTCACAACATGTATACAATAACCATTGGGCCCCTATCAGTGTCCCATCTTACTAGTCTTACCTGTTCCTGCTTCCCATTCTACAAGTCAGTTTCAGAACAATAATTATATGCACACAACCATAATGCATGAATCACGGGTAAGACTTACAATAATAAACACTCCATAAAATGAGTCAGAGCACCCACTCACCTTGATGTCATACTTTCTAGAATCCAAACCTTTACTCAATTATACGTCCTCACCGAAATTATATTTCCTATTGCACAAGACATCTCAATAATTATTTAAAAATAGAATTCAATAATTCTATCCTAGCTTGTCTAAGTGCATCACCTTAATTCCCAAATTCCAATTGGTCATTTGATTTTCCCTACTACACAGTCTGGGTTTCCAATCCCCTTCACTACTAGGGTCATAGAAGGAGAAACCTTTAGTGGGTCCTACATGGGTAGGGTGTCCCAGAGTCATACCAACAACTTTTCACATTTATGGAAATCCTCAAGAACTATCCCTTGTTCCCACCAGGTCTATTTCTAATGTAATCTAGTGTAACATGGTGATGAGCACATTTATGTGTGAAATCTTAGGTAGTAAAGTATACATTTTATATATTTAGAATGGAGCTACCTTGGGTTTTACTCTCTTTTGTAGGTTTTGTATTTTCAAGGCCTTAAGGACTATCGAGCATCATATCTTCAATTTTATACATAAAGAGGTCCTATTTCCTTTTATAGCTGGGAAGAGGATGAAATTCTGAGCAAGATGGATGTGTTACATTAAAAGTACACATTCATTTTGGCACCTGTATACGTGATTATTCTTTTCAGGCTAGAAAAAGAATAATGAACTAGAAGTGAACCGAGATGTAGGCCCAGCCATTCAGTAGCAGTCCCAGGGGTGCAAAAGAATATTCCAGATGCCAGCAAAGTAGGAGGGACCCACCTTGGGCGTCCTTCTTCTCTCTCTCCTCCACCTTGGTTGACACACTCTCTTTCCTACTTTTTTTGAGATTTTGTGAAGTTTTTCTATCTCCTAATTTCCACTTAAAGATAAGGGGCATAGACAAAAATTCTGAATCAATTAAAAGATTACCCAAATCGTTCAAGCAAGCATAGAAAATTGGGCCAAGAGGGTTGTGTGTTAGTTTGAAGAAGAGAGAGAGAAAATAAAGAGAAAAAATAGGGAAAAAAGAAAAAAAGAAAAAAGACAAGGAAATAAGAATCTTTCCCATTTTTTCTCCCTCTACCTCACAAAATCGCCCAAGGGGTCCACCCTTGGTCGTTCTCCTCTTTTCTTTCCTCTTTTCTCTCTTTTCCCTTTTCTCTCCTATTTTCCAGCTCATCGACAAGAATATCAAAAAATCCCCTAAAATAGGAAACCCACCAACCATTCCTTTTCTCCTCTATTTTCTCTTCTTTTTTTCTTCTTCCGTCCCTCCACCTCACCACACAATCGATTCCTAGAAGATCTCCCTTGGACGTTCTCCTTTTCTCCCCTACTTTTTTTTTTTTCTCTTCTCTCTCCTATACCCTATATAAGAGGATCATCCAAGTAGGGAAGGGTGTCCTTCTCTTGTGCTTCTCTCATCTATCTATAAGAGGATCATCCAAGTAGGGAAGGGTGTCCTTCTCTTGTGCTTCTCTCATCTAGTTCTCTCTTCTTCTCCTAGTTTTCATTATGCTCTCTTTTTAGTTCTAGTTTTAGCTCTTTATTTTTGCTTTAAACACTTTTGTAATTTTGTTTCATTAAATTAATGCAAAGTCTTTTATATTTATTTGTCTATGCAATTCAAGTTATTCAAAGGTGTAATAATTTTAATTCCTAGTTCTAGGCTTAGTTCTAGGTGACAAGAACAAGTTGTGGAGCACCTCTTTCAAGTTCAGTTTTTCTCTTCTCATTCCAGATCTGATTTTTAGGGCTGGTAGTATTTCAAATCTCAACCAAGTTTTCAAGTTTGAGTATTAAAGTTTAGGTAAGTAGGCTTCTTCATAAGTCTTCTCACCCCTTTCTTCTTGCTACCCATTTATTCTTAATTTAGGATTTAAATTTCAATTTTTATTTTGATGCTTTCCCTTTCCCCCAAGGTCCTTGGCTAGATGCATGTGTTGGCTTTGCCCCTCTCTAGCCATAGAACCATCATTTTATTGTCTTTAGTTTCAGTCATTTACATTACCTCCCTTCCCCTAAAGCTAAGTAGAGAAACCATTGTAAGAGTAACTCTCTGGTCAAGTTGGGAATCTCATATTATTTATGGTGCATCCCTCAGGCTAAGTAGACGAACCTACTTGTATGACTCTCTCTACCTTTGTGCCATTTATTTGCACTTTATTTACTTTTCAACACTTTTACTTTCAGTTATTTACTATTTAATTACGTGGTTTGAATATTTAAATTCCTAGATGACGAATGGTTAGGGTTAGATGTGAATGGCTAGGTCGTTCAATTTTTATTGCAATTTCAATTCTAATTTTTCTAGATGTGTTGGTTAGGATGCTTTTAGATGCATTTGTGTTAGGACGGTAGTTAGAAGTAGATCACCATAATTCAACTCGTTAGCTACATTGATCCATATGCTTGCAGTTACATTTAAATCTCAAACACAAAGGTATACAGACCTCATAGCCTTTAGTTCAGTATATCAGTTAAATAGGCTTCTGGAATCCCAAATGACAGGTTTGCTGGGCAGGAGCCAGCTGGTCTATCAGGACTATTAGTTCCTCTATTTTTCCAAAATTCGATTATGCTTGGTTATACTCTATTATATAGGGAGCTGTTGAGCTGAAATTGAGCCAACTCTCTATTCTATAACCCAATTTAACCTAATATGACAATGAAGGTTGGGTTAAATTCCCCAATGACCCCATTTCTAGCTTCCCGATTGTTAAACTTAGACTTACACAATCAATTTCTACAGAAATTTTAGGGTTAAACCTCAATTTAGGGAATGCTATAGAATTGAACCAATTTCCTTCATTTAATCACTTAATTGAGGCTGGATATAGGTAATTGTGGTCCTATAATTTATCTTCAAGCCCTATTCATTACTTTTAATAGAAGTTCTATTAAGAATTCAATGAGATTCTATTAGAAATCCCAATCCCATATCATTTAAAACTCTGCCCTAAGGTATCTAGCAAAATTTTCCCTCAATTGGTTTTAATATAGCTCCAATTCACATCTGGCTACTGAAATTGTAGGAACCCTAATTTCCAGGGTTTGGTAGGGACAAGGTTCCACAAATTGGGTCCTAGGACCCCATAGAAATTAGGGTTTTCTCTACTGGGCAATTGTACAGCTCACAGGGAGTCCCTGGTGGTAACCAATTGGGTAGAACCCTAACCCTAGCTGTCCCATGTATGTGAAAATACCTAATTAATCCTACTATAGTAGTGAGTTCACTCACCTGGGACCAGTGTTGATCCAGTGGAAACTTGAGGAGAGCCAACTCTCTCCTCACTTCTCTTTCTTCGTTCCCTTTTCTTCTTCTTCTTCATCTTCCTTCTCTTTTCTTCTTACAATTACCATAGCCCATGATTAGATGAGGTAGCCTTAATAACTCATATATGAGGTAGGGTCTGTTTGGTTGGCCACATATATATAGGTATATAATACCTAATAACTATTATTTAATTAAATTTATGAATTATTTCCCCCATCTATTTACCATTTTGAAAATATGGATTCCATCCCTCAATTAGTTCTCTTTCCATAGGGGCAAGATGGGGGTTTGCACTATAGAGGTGTGGGGCCCATATTGCAAAAACCAGAAAAACTACATTCTGCGAGTCCAATTGGCTGGTCGGTTTGTACCCACCGGTTGGCAGCATTTCAGTCCACTTTGGCCTATCATTCAACCCTTTTGTAGCTAATCTTTTGTGAACTAGAAATTACCTATCTGCCCATACTTTCTGATGAGTTTTCCAGTGATATTGGCAGGCTGAACAGAAGCAGGTGGGGTCTCTTCTGCCTTCTTGGCACTCCTGAGCTGCCAACCAAGTCAACATTGGCTTCTTCTGCTATGTCTTCTTGCCTATTCACAAGTAGGGGTATAAATTCAGATTAGGGTACTACAATAAGGCTCAATTGTAAACACGCCCACATACTTGTTTATACTTTGAGGTGATTAATTGAAAGCCATATTACCCATTAGGCGATCACTCCCAATTGGATTTAATCCAACTAAGCATGCCAATCAACACCCACCACTAATATGACCTTACAATATGATGGTGCATAGCCCATACTTGATGAACGTATTACATTTTTCCACTTGGCAGCAACGTGTCATTGCTTCAACCTTGGATTAGATAAATTGTCATCACATATATAGGAAGTGTTGAAAATATTAGACCTTAAAATATTACACCCTTCGTCCAAGTAAGAATACAAACATTCAATCTTAAGTGCCGCCACATCCTGAGGCTACATTGGAAACTACTACACATCAAAATGTCCACACTCTCACCCGCTTTTTCGTTACACACGTTGTAGATACCACATTTTGTCACCCTAGGAAGATCTATGTGATAATGAGTTGGGAACCCCTTGAGATGTCATACCTCACCTTGCTGTCCATATGGCACAGGTATGCTGGCACTGGATACCTTACTGTACCCAGTCAGCCTATTTATCCTAGAATCCTACTCTAGGAGAGTCCACAACACCATATCCACATGTTATAAATAATCAGATCAGAGTTTTGCAGTGGATAGTATAAAATCAAATAAGGTTTATACTCACCTAGTGCATCTATATGGTACCTGATATTTTATGTACAATAATTCACAATTACTTAGAGTAATCTATTATATTACAATAATCCAAGTATCAAAAAGTATACATAAAAGTTCTCCCACATGTCAAAAACATTAAACTTCTCTCCCACCTATTAATTACATAACATGTCTCCACCTGAAATCTGAACCATCAAAAACTAGTTTCTACATCCATCCATATATATACACAAAAGAATGATCACAAACATCAGATCTCATAAATGCTATCCATCGTAAACACAATCATTACACTCGCAATTTGATCCATGACTAAAATCATCAAAGTCCTGTATACAAGCCAACCGATCCATAGCCATAGCATCATGCTTAGAACTAGTAATCTATAGGTGACTACTCTTCTCATCTATAGATCAAAGGAAGGGGGTAAGCACTGGTAATGCTCGGTGAGGGGTGGGGTAGACGATCACACACAACCATATGCAATGCATGCTCCACACATAAAGATGATGCTCATGAGTCCATTTATTTAACTATACAGATTCCTTAGTTTTTTACTAAGTCTCATCACCTATGGGTATAGTGCTACAAAATGTAGGTGGCATTCCCTACCCTATACGTTGGACCTCAAGAATACAAGCTTGTTGTAGGCAGGAGCCAGCCGATCCCTGTCAGAGCCTTGGTCCCCTGACTAACCCCTAAAAGGTAACCCCATATAATAAATATCCAGTAGGCATACAGTACATCGAATTCTGTCTCACATCCATCTCTGGTATAGTACATCGTACCACTTATAGTGCACTACTGATCAGGCAGCCACATATGTCAGGATTAGTTTGTACCTAACCTCTTACAGACAAGGGGTATAGCACTTAGGATTGTGATAACTAGCCCAACAGACTATATGATGCACAACCAATCATCCAAATGCGTTAATTGCCTACACCCTTTGGGAATATACACTTCTCGTAAATAGACTAAATCATTCTCCAAGTAAAGAAGGAGATCACACCCTCATTTGGAAGATTTCTACCCTTGCCTTGGTATCCAAAGACCGTATCCAAAGACCTCCTAGCTATAAATAAATGACCCCTCCCACATTTTGGGGATCCCACACAATCCTACGGATGTGTACTTGACAACTTAAGTTTAAGCCACCAAGATTCCCATACTGAAATCATAAGGAACTGTTGTTGAACTTCGCATTAGTCTGAGCTTGTACTAACCACACCTAAGCACATGCCCTTTCAACTAAAAAACACCCTTCACAAAAGTAAGGTAAGCCCTCCTCCTTTCCTTTTTACAGATTTACATTCTAAGTTTTTGCTTCCTGTTATTGTAATTTTATCCAACAAGTCACTGGTGTCCCCAATAGATTTTTTCGAAGGCTCCTCTTAAAAATTATATATTGGATCATAATCTAGTCACTGTAAAATTTTCATTTTTTTTTTATGTTCTCTACTATTTTTTCGCTTTTATTTGCTCTTTAGCTGATGGGGGCACTAGAGATCCGACTTTGACCAATGCCGTAAAAGTATGGAATGAATGTGCAAATGTGTAGTTCTTTTTATCTCCGTAGAGGTTGTTGACCACCATTTAGACTTATTTCTTTCTCCATCGATCGATCCCACATTAGAGCAGCCTTAGTCCTAAACATTTCTAAGAAGGTGATAAAGCCCTTTTTGGGCATTTGTCTTGTCATTTCTAGGTCTCTTCTGGTCTTTTTCATCTCAGTACTGTAGGAGTATTGGTTCTTGAAATCCATTTTTATGCCATCCCATGTATGGGTGTAAGAACTATCAAGAGACATGAGCCAATGTAAAACTAGCCGGGCTAAGGTGAATTGAAAAGCTTGAGCAAGTTATTTGTTGGAAAATTGTTGCACTTTTAGTTAGCCAATAAAGGACTTCAGATGAGCCTTGGGGTCTCTCATACTGGTGAATTTCTTAGATTTCCACTTGAATCCCGACGTGAGGCAGACGTTTGGAAGGAAGGTAGATCCTTTAGTGTAGGCAATTTTTCCTCAATAGCCTTGATGCCTCTAATGGCTTTCTCAAGTCATTCCAATTTTTCTCGGAGTGCTCCCTCTTTGGCCGATTCTTACCTAGGATTGGGTGGTGATTTAGTGTTGACAAATGTGCCTTGTCTAGGTGCTCCTCCATTTGGTTCATTGACTCGTCTTGTTTAGGACGAGGATTGTTCAAGAATCACATGAGGTTGTTGATTCCTAAATGTCATGGCCAAATCTTCAATGATCTTTCTTAGTTCATACATCTCAGATCGAAGCTAACTATTCTTGGAAGTTCCCTTGATGATACTCATGGGTGAAGTTGGTGATGGTTCCGATAAAGGATTGGAAATATGAATTCTCACTAGTCTAGACCCCTCTTTGTCTCGGGTAGAACGATCCGTGGAGTGACAAATTTTGCCAATAGAAGATGGTGTGCCCTCATTAGACTTTGATAGACTAGCCTAACCCTCGATGTTATGTCTCGTAGCATAGGAAAAAATGATGCACAAACAAGGTTCGCAATGCACAAACCATTCCAAGTCTCTTGGATAGGGAGTTATTCACCCAAAGTTAGTAAGTTTTAAGCCCTTATTGTTTCAATCTATGTTTGGAATGATGCATGCAATTGATCTTTAATAGGTCATGAGGTTTCCCTACTACTGCAAGGATCATCAGATACACCTCACACCCAGCCTTCATCATCGATGTTAAATGGTACATTGATGCACCCCTTTAATATACCTGAAGGTATTGGGTTGGAAGATTGTGAGTCCATCATGGGGCCTGCAAATCTTCATTCTGGTCCCATGTCTACTTGTCACGTGGGCCTCAATGCATATTGTGGTGCAAGTGTGTGAAAGTGTAATGCATGATATTTGTTGATTACAATGAAAACCCTAGCAACCATGTTCTTTGCATAGAAGTCTCAAAAAATTGATTTGCAAACAAAGCACTCATGCATGACCTAATAGGTTTGGTATAAAGTTTGACATAAATCCCCAGTGGAGTCGCCATTGTAGTTCTTTTAATCTCCGTAGAGGTTGTTGACCACCATTTAGACTTATTTCTTTCTCCATCGATCGATCCCACATTAGAGCAGCCTTACTCCTAAACATTTCTAAGAAGGCGATAAAGCCCTTTTTGGGCATTTGTCTTGGCATTTCTAAGTCTCTTCTAGTCTTTTTCATCTCACTACTGTAGGAGTATTGGTTCTTGAAAGCCATTTTGATGCCATCCCATGTATGGGTGTAAGAACTATCAAGAGACATGAGCCAATGTAAAACTAGCCTGGCTAAGGTAAATTGAAAAGCTTGAGCGAGTTATTTGTTGGAAAATTGTTGCACTTTTTAGTTAGCCAATAAAGGACTTCAGATGAGCCCTTGGGTCTCTCGTACCGGTGAATTTTTTAGATTTCCACTTGAATCCCAAGGTGAGGCAAACGTTTGGAAGGAAGGTAGATCCTTCAGTGTAGGCAATTTTTCCTCAATAGCCTTGATGCCTCTAATGGCTTTCTCAAGTCATTCCAATTTTTCTTGGAGTGCTCCCTCTTTGGCCGATTATTACCTAGGATTGGGTGGTGGTTTAGTGTTGACAAGTGTGCCTTGTCTAGGTGCTCCTCCATTTGGTTCATTTACTCGTGTTGTTCAGGACGAGGATTGTTCAAGAATCGCATGAAGTTGTTGATTCCTAAATGTCATGGCCAAATCTTCAATGATCTTTCTTAGTTGATACATCTCAGATTGAAGCTAACTGTTCTTGGAAGTTCCTTTGATGATACTCATGGGTGAAGTTGGTAATGGTTCCGATAAAGGATTGGAAAATATGAATTCTCACTAGTCGAGACCCCTCTTTGTCTCGGGTAGAATGATCCGTTGAGTGACAAATTTTGCCTATAGAAGAAGGTGTGCCCTCATTAGACTTTGATAGACTAGCCCTCGATGTTATGTCTCGTAGCATAGGGAAAAATGATGCACAAACAGTTCCAAGTCTCTTGGATAGGGAGTTATTCGCCCAAAGTTAGTAAGTTTTTAAGCCCTTGGTGTTTCAATCTATGTTCAGAATGATGCATGCAATTGATCTTTAATAGGTCATGAGGTTTCCCTACAACAGCAAGGATCATCGGATACACCTGACACCTAGCCTTCATCATCGATGTTAAATGGTACATTGATGCACCCCTCTAATAGACCCAAAGGTATTGGGTTGGAAGATTGTGAGTTCATTATGGGGCCTGTAGATCTTCATTCTGGTCCCATATCTACTTGTCACATGGGCGGCAATGCATATTGTGGTGCAAGTGTGTGAAAGTGTAATGCATGATATTTGTTGATTACAACGAAAACCCTAGCAACCATGTTCTTTGCATAGAAGTCTCAAAAAATTGATTTGCAAACAAAGCACTCGTGCATGACCTAATAGGTTTGGTATAAAGTTTGACATAAATCCCCAGTGGAGTCGCCATTGTGAAGAACGGGGCCCTTGATGGGAGGAAACCATCGGTCTCTCTATTGAACAAGAGTCTCCATCTAGATTATGGTCTATGACCCCTCTAATTGAAATTGAAATTAAAATGACTCCATCCGAATTGTCTAACCAAGGGTTTAGGTTCATATCAGGTTGTGGTCCGAGGAATGGGTTAGGCACCTCGACCACAACCAGATATGGTTCGAGTGTGACTCATTGTCTGTGTCCTTGAGTATAAAAAAGGAATCTATTCCTTGGTGCTTTGGATATAAGTAGCTCTTATATAAAAGTTATTTGGATAGGATTGATTATTCAATCTCTCATTGTTATCGTGAAGTTAATGTAGTGGCTAATGGTCTTGTAAAACATGTTGTGGCTACAAGATCTTCATCGATTTGATTCACTCCACCAGATTTTCCATCTCATGATATCACTTGGGATGCTTAATTGAGAACCCGCCATCTACTTAGTTGAATGCTATGTCTTGGGTGTCAAGCTTTCGTTCTGCTGATGGCAATGCCGAAGGTGGAACAATTCCTTGACCTATGTGTTTTATCTTTGGCCTATTGGCCTCTTCATGTGTTCTTTTATTCATTACAATATTAATAAATTTCTTTGCTGATTCCTAGCAAGAAAAGAATGGGTTACGTGCTTTGGTCCATTCGGTAAAAATTGGAGTTCAAACTTAGGTATATACAGAAATTATTGAATGGGTCATCTAAGTTTTAAACATATACAAACATCACAATCACACACACGTGAAAGTAAAACATGACCAAAATGTAAAGGGGTAGGTTCAAATCCACATACCCGTATCCAACTACTCTAGATGGCTAGTATACAGAATGTAAATCAAACATGTTGATAATGTATATTAATGAAGCTAGCCCTAGCACTCAATCTCATGGAGTATGGCATATTTGAAATTGAACATGGGTTAGGGGTCGTTGTATACTAATAAAGCTACATATGTATGCAATATATTGAATAGTTGATTCAAAGTAAGATGTAACATACAAATGCATTGAAAAATAAGTAAACATAGCAAGAAATCCATTGGTAGAGAATTGAAATAAAATTGTGAAAAATCTAATAAAATCATGTTAGATATAAGGCATTGAGATGTACAATTTTAAGGTAAGCAAGGTTTGCAAAAAAAAAAAAAAAAACTCAAGAAAAAGCCTTCAGCAGTCCTGTAATCCGAAATCCCATTGAAGGAAAACCTCAGGTTTTGCTCTAGCCAGCATAGGAGAAAATTAAAAAACAAATAGTAAATAAAATTTTAAAATTATAAAATTATAAAATATCTATATCATGACCTAATCTAAAATATTGAAGAAGGGCGTTTTTCCAAAATTCCTACAAAAAATAATGTAGCTGGTTGCACTTCACTGTTGCCCTACTAGGGGCAGTAGTGAGTTATGCTCAGTAGAAGTATGATAACTCAATATAAAAAACTCAAAATGAAGATCTATAAAAAGGAAAAGGGAGAAGACTTAACCCCCTATAACTGTCATAAAGGGTGCTTGAATTCAAACTAATATGAAGTTCATGTTATTGAATAGTTGTCCTTGTTGGCAACTCGGCCACGTGGTAGTGATAACGTGGCCAGTTTGGGTGATGTGGATGAAAATGATGACATGACAGTGTCCAGTGTCACCAATGAGATTATAGAGTCACTTGGTATGCATGGAGTGGTTTGATACTTCCTTAGTATGTGGTGCGGGTTTCTGGGTCAAAATTGATAAAATTGGTCTATTTACACTTGGGGGCATTTTCAATAGTAAAAATGACATTTTTGAAAGATTGTTTCGTCATGAAAAAGATAGATTGTAATTCATCTAGTCCAGTGCATCTAATTTTGTCGCATTCCGATACCATATGAAGAAGTTACAGCATTTGTGGCAGTCGAGGGTAGTTTTGGCATTGAAGATGAATTTTTTGATTGAAGTGTTCTCCATGTAACAATACGACAAAAATCTGATCTTTCCAACGATTCTGATTTCATCGCGTTCCAATTCTGTATGAGAAAGATGCCTCATTAGAAAGTTCTAAGGGCATTTTGTTCTTTTTACATGATTGATTCAGATGATTGGGTCTTCTGGAAAGTCATAGATCATCTAGTCATAGTTCCAATGCACTTCATTTCATCTCGATCGGATATCGTATGAAAAATTTATATGTATTTTCATGAAGCCAGTTTGAAAATCCAAACCGAAAATTCATCAGTTGCTCTCGGTGTTGGGTGGATATTTCAGAATTTATTTTTGAAATTTGAAGGGCTTTTGTACAATTTCAAGATTTTGATGGTCTGAGTTGCAAAGGGTCTTTAAGCATTGAAATATATGGAGGCAGGGGCTTGATTGTAATAAAGAGGAGTAAAGGGAAGTGAAATGGATGGTCCAGATTCGACCACGTAGGCTTGATGCCCATCCAAAGGCTGTTGAGATTTTGCACTGACATGGACGAGATAGATGCTTGCGCATGGAATTTCATTGGTTAGGTGCATAAGCCTTGATGCTCTGGCGCTACACCTTATCAAGGTATGTTGTGATGTTTCGCGTGGGCATAGAAAGTGTTAAAAAGATTTTGATCTAAAGGATCTCATGAGATTCGATTAAAGCAAATCTTGAAGGATTTGGATCCAATGGTTGATAAGCCTTTCACTTTTGTGAATGGGAGACAAGCTCCCTTAAAATTAGGAAAAAGTAACCAATCAAAAATTGACAACAAAAAGTGACAGCTAACTGCTAACATCAGCATGACATCATCAGTTGACTCCCTTATTTAAATCTTATGGTTGAGATTTACTATCTGTTATTTTAATCGGATGGTCTAGATTAAGAGATTCCTTTTGATGAGCTATACAGTCAGATTTACGTCCCTGTTGAGTGTTTTGGTTGGTCCAACTTCTGAAGATTCCATTTTGAGTGTTTTGGTTGGTTCAACTTCAAATGGCTATATATCCCTCATCTTAACTCCGATTTGGGTGATTCAAGTTAGAGATTCTTCATCTCTCCGAGCTCTACACATGTAGGGAAGAAATCAGGCAAAGGACTTGCTGAGGTGATCAAAAAAATGATTTGAAGCCATGGAAGGCTAAGGGTTTGAATGAACGACTTCTATCCTCTTGCACTTGATCCATAGCCCCCATTAGAGGCTTAGGAAGTTGCTGGAAACCAAGGCAGCAAGTTCTATTGATTGTTGCTAAGAGAAAGAAAAGGAAAATGGAAGAGAAGAGAAGAGAAGAGAAGAGAAGAGAAGAAGAGGGAAATAGAGAAGAAGTTTTTCACTCTCTTTGTGTGTGTCTTGATTGCCTCTCAAGAAAGATTTTCTCAAATCCAATTAATGGAGTTTGATGGTTCTTGTTGAGAACACTATTTTTCCATTAAAGCTTTATTTACAAGGAAGACTAAAAGAGGAGAAGTAAAGAGAGAGAGAGAGAGAGAGAGAGAGAGAGAGAGAGAGAGAGGAGTGTATGTGTGAATGTGAATGCCATTGTTGCTCCATAAAAGTAAAGACAAGGAGAAAAGAAAGAAGAAGAAGAACCTAGAATTTGTTTCTTATAAGTTGCTTCAAGAAACCTAAGTGCCAACCGGGGTTAAAGCATTGGCGACACCATGGTTGTAGTCTGCATCAAATGGAGATCGACATTATTGCATCTCCGACGGTTACTCCTTTCCAAGGTAACCTCACTTTTACAAAATTTCTATTATTATAAATCATTGTAGGCAAGATGTTTGATAAAATGCCTAAGTGATAGTTGTACTCTATTTGGGAAAAATTTGCATATATAAGTGCTTCACTATAGGTCATTATTATAAGCCCAACTTTATTTTTTATTGGTGTTCAGTGGGTGCTAAACATAGGGACTATGTGTTCTTTGATAGTTACAACTACCTAAACCTATTTTCCGTGGGTGCGGTCTCTCAGATCATTCTGAGAAAACTAGGGTGAAGACCTAGCCATTGTATGTCATTGGTGGAAACTGAGAATGTGTTCCTTAGGATGTAGGTGTAGTTATAATTAGTATTGAGTAAATGTTAAGCCTGACAGTGGGCATTACTCTGTGCATGTAGGCAACTGGCCGAAGCACATATTTCTTGTATTGTGGATGTGTATGCTCGTATTTGTATTATGGATTGGAGTGCTTGGCTACAGAATGGGTGTGTACATCTGGTAGACCTGACCACTTGGTGGTGCAGTGTGGATGTGTATACGATTGTGTATGTATGTGACAGTGATTACCGTGTGAGGTTTATGAGACAGTTCTGGGCAGCAATACAGGTTATGTGAGTAAGTTCCGTGCAACAGTAAGAATGGTTAGTAGTATACATAGCAGCTCTGGGCAGCATCAGTAAACTGTGCTATTGAAGTGTAAATAGTGACTGCCACATCAAGGGTACAGCTGAAAAAAAAAAAAAATATTTGGCACACTGATTCACCCCCCTCTTAGTGTCAATCAGGACCCAACAGTTCAATAGCAGTTCCGTACTATTCCGATGTTTGAATCTCAACGGCTTGAACTCTTGTCAGGTACGTGAGATACATATATGAATGTGGGATCCTCAAAATGTGGGAGGGTTCATACATTTATAGTTTGGAGGAATTTTTGTTGCCAAGGAAGGTATATCAATGCTTCTATGTAGGGGTGAGATCTCCTTCCATGTTTCGAGGGAGATTTGGTCTATTTATAGGAAGTGTATATTCCCAAAAGGCGTAAGCAACTAACATATTTTTCATATGTGTGTTTTAGAGCCTTATAGGTGTCCTAGGGCCTTATATTGCATCTAGGTATGTCCCTTGGGTGTCAAGGTACAAGATTGGGTCATGATTTCACAAAGATTGATAGAATCCCTACAAAATCACAAGATTGGACAAAATTTGCACTCCAGCCAACATAGTTGGTAATTAGCGGACATTGACCAATGTACAAATAGCATCGACCAAAATATATTTGACATCATCTTTGAGTTAGTATAACTCTAGCTCAAGTTTACTCTAGGGGTATGGTCCAATTAGGTTTGTGGCTCAATTTAGGACCGATTTATGGTCTGTGGGTGGCCATGGTTAATTCTTTGTATGTCAAAGACATCTACCATTTTTTTAAAATACTTTTGTTCTTTTTCAAAAACCATTCTATGCTAGAACATAAGTAAAGTTATATTGCCTAGGGTGAGGATGTAGCTTCGATCGTAAATACATGAACCATCCGTGTCTCAGGGGATTCCCATTTCATCATTGCATAACTCTTCCAAGGGTCACAAAATGTGGTTTCTCAGGTCCTACTTAATAGGCAGCCTCTTTCCCTCAGGGATTCTAAAAGGAATATTAATAATGGTGGAATGTCAGGGATTCAAAAACATAGGATTTGGAGTCACAACATAAGGTTATGTCCTAGGACCTGATGGGTGGGTCGAATTCATAAGGAAATGGCCCAAAAATTGATTTGGTCTAGAGATGAGGGTAAGTGTAAGGTTGTGGAGTTGGGAAGGTATTAGACTCCCACTCCACCCGGTTGAACTGGTCTTCCTAATAGATACTTAAAAATGATTGTTCTCCCCTAATTAATCATATACCGTATGCATGACTAAGTTAGTGTTACTCTACTATGTACAGTAACACATGAATTAAAAGTCTACATTTTGGTATTGAGTTGAGAGCTAATACCTATGCTCGACCCTTATTTTGGGTCAAGGGGGGTGGAAACCTGTTATTGTGGACACAAACTCCAATGAGTGTTCCCTGGCTTAGGCGAAGCTGGATTTTGCCATATACTTTCCTTCTTCGGAGAATCTAGCCTTCTTATAACTTTTCACAGCTTTGGAGAATTTTTTGGAATTTCTAAGAACTTTTAGGGAATTTTGGCAGAGTTCCAGGATCCTAGAGCGAATCTTAGAGAATCTGGAGGATACAAGACTATTTGAAGCTTTCCAAGGCTTCCTAAGGGTTGGGGAATTTTTTTGGAATTTTTTTGTTATTTTTTGTTTGGCATGCAAACTGAGGCAATGGGATTGACGAGTATTTTGGTAGAATTTCGGCTTAAGAGAGGATTGACAAAACAAGGACGAAACGGATGGCCACAGACACTTTTTCAGCACTTGGACACTCCTTGGTAGTTTTGATAGGGGAAGGGTAGGTGGGTAGGTCGATTGGTTCCTTGGGAATGGTGAAATAGTCCCTTTTATAGGGGTTTGGACAAGGAGGGGTGAAATTTCATGGGTTTACCATTGGAAAATTTTGGCGTGTGGCCGCACAAAAATCAGGGTATTGGAATTTCACAAAGCTGTGGGAATCTCAAGGGGCCATGGGAAAGGAATATTCGTTTCCCATATCCCTAGTTCAATAGATGCTAATCCTACCCTCCTCAAGGCTCCATCACTATGAAGTCAGGGGAGGATTAGATTTTTGGAGCTCAGCCTCCGATTATAGCTGGGACATCCATGAGATTTATGTTGAATAGGATTACCAAGGTATGCTTCCTTCCTCTTCTTAATGTACACTGCCGCCTACACTGTTACTAATCTTCCTTTTGCAGGCTGTTTGGAAGTTGTTCCTGGCAATGGGTCCCATTGCTAATCGACTAAACAGAGCTATTGCCCTGACCTAGCTATGAGTGCTCTATAGGGGCCCTAATGGCCCCATTTGGCATTTAGGAGAGCAGGTGATGGGGTAGTGGCTGGATAGAGAGTTGTTACTCTCCGTGCATTCCCCCTCCTGAGATGCATTGTGCACAGAGCATCCCAAAGGAGGAGCTTGCTATGAAGACGAGTGGGAAATGGGAGGGAGAGTTCCTCGACTATAAGATAGACTAGTGGTCTTTTCTGGAGGCAGAGATCATCTGTATTCCAATGACTCCTATAAGACCGCAGGTAGAATCCCTCCTTGCTTCTTCATACTTTTACCATTACTTTGAATTGTTTATTTATTTCTTTGTTATAGTATCACAAATGTCCTACCATCCCCGTCCTCCATGGTTACTCATTCTGTTAGTGCCTCCACTTCTGAGTTGACCTCCTACTCGAATGGGCTCGTTCATCATATGACCACAATACCATTTTCAATATTCCTTGGATGGTCGTATGTGGATGCACACACTCCGTCTGCCACGAAGATGTTAGGAAAAATAATTTTACATTATTTATTTTCCTATTGATAGAAAAAGAATTTTATAATTATTTATTTTCCTAATAAATTTGATCTTATGTTATATGATAAAATTGGTTTTGCTTTAGTTGTTGGCTCTAAATAGGAAACCCATTACTTAGTTGGACGTTACTAAAATACTAATTAATAGGGGATTTTAATTAGTTAAGAAGGTATAAGATTGGCTAAACCAAAACAAGTTATGGACGAGAGAATAGTTCTCACAGTTGTCACCCTCACCTAGAAAACGCCTCTCCCATCTCTCTCTTCCTTTTGGAGTGATTGAGTTTGATGATTTGTGTTTAATGATTGAGTTCTGATCATTACCTGACTATTGTGGAAGAGCTTGGATCCAAGGGAACGCAAAGTTGTATTTGTGGAAAGAACTCACTGTGAAAGAGCTAAGATCTTATGGAGACTCTGCACTTGTGGAGTTTCAAGTAATGATCGGAACCCTCGTATTGATTATTTGTTGTATGGCCATCCCTACCGGTAGGACGATCTAAATCGCTTCCATGGAAACTTTCTTTCAGTGGTATCAAAGGTTCCCTACTGGTGGGAGAACCTTCACTTATTGTAATGGTTACTGTATCGTTTGTTCCTTCAATCTCATTTAAAAAAAAAAAGAAGTCGACGGTTTTGGTGTGCTAACAGGACACATAATGGTCGTGCAGATGCAACACTTCAAGGCTGCATACCTCACATCAAAGCCTTCGCTTGATGTTTTGGTTGAGTTTCTCTGTAGATTGTGAATCTAGTAGATCTGAAATAAATATACAATCTTTTTGCGAAAGCTGCAGAAAAAGTGAAATTTCAGTGAGATCCATTAAACCCCTTTGCATCTATTTGGTTTTGGCAGCCATCTCCTTTACCCTCTTTCTCTTGTCCGTTTTGTTCTATCGCCGACGATGGCTGTATGGCTGTCGTCTTTTCTCCTATTATGAGCATGGAATGAAGGAAAAAAAAAAGGACCTGCAAGATGGTTGCAGATGGAGGTGACAGATAGATAGGGAGAAGAATAAGAGGAGAAAGAGAGATGGTGAAACGTTAGCTTTGTGAAACCTATTTGTTAAATATTATTTTATATTTGTCTCTTGTCTCTCTGTTCCCACTTTCCAGTATTTATGAGAATGATATTAATGGGGAAGGAATAAAGGGTTGAGGAAGGGAAGACTTTCATCCACTGTCCGTTATATAAAATAATAATATAATAATAATAAAAGAATTTGATCACCATGGTGATGGTGGCTGCTGGATAGGAAGGAGGATGGAAGTGGGTAGGGTCTTTGCAATCCCACTTGTATTTTGAGCTTCATGCCCTTCTTTTGTCTAGTCATGGATTATATATTGCTTAAGCCCAACTGGACTTATGAGGATGAGTTTTATTATGGGCTTTTGGGCTTATAATGGCTTAAATGGACTTATGGATTTTAAATTAAAACAAAACAGTTTTGTTTGACTTGTTTTTCTGTTTAATGTCAGATCTAAGATAAACCCATTTGAATAGTAAAAACAGTGTTGGCTTTGCAAAAGTTTTTGGGCCCATTTTTATGGTTTTAAATATTAAAAACAGTAATCTTTTTGTAGACTTTTGTTACTAATGCAGTGGGGCCCACCCATATTGTTTTTCTTTTAATTTACTCTTTTACATAAAAATGTTTAATGTTTTTGGGTTTTTGTTTAAGTGTTTTAAGAGTTAAAACACATGTCGAACATGTAAACGTAGTGGATCCTATTACTAGGGCCCACCCACGTCTATTTTATTCTTAATATTTTACATTAAAGTATTTAATATTGTGTGGACTATAAGGGTAACATTTCATATTATGAAATGGTATTTTTCACTAATTATAGTGAGATAGAGTGTGCATATGTGATGTTATACCCGTGCCCTAATCCGGTCTAATTTGAACTGTTGTGACAGGCATCAGATCGAAGATTGAAAGTATGACCAGGTTTTCACTCGCGGCTGTGCATTGTCGAAGTTATAAAGATAACCCCACATGTTCGTACATTGCGTGCCTATCTAACTGGAGGGGAGTCATACCTTCTAATTCTAGACAGTAAGTGACCCGACTCCCCACACTTGAATTCCGGCACGCATCAAAATTGCCAGAAGACCACAAGCACGGCTGAAGGCAGCTAACCATGTGAGGCCAACTGGATGGCAGCAAGCAGATCACTAGATATGGAAGTAGCTTGGGCCTGGATCCGGTCCCTATTTTCGGTGGGTTAACAGGCTGCTATTAGGGTTTCGATAGGCGTGGGTCCCACCACTGGCATCGTAAATGGTTCTGACGTGAGCACTTTACAGACCTAAATGGTCGGGTCCTCATAACCCAAAATTCATTTTAACCCGATTGGTCCAAAAGGGGTACAACCCAAACAAACCCTAAGGTCCACTTCAGTTATAAGTTGGGAAATGAGGAAATGATTTCCTCATTTCCCTTGTGCTCAATGTAGGAGAGGAGAGAAAGAGGAGAGGAAGGAAGAAGAAGAGGAAGAAGAAGAAGGTTGGAGGCCTACCTTGGTGTCGGCTGCCGCCTTGTTGTCGAAAATCGTTGTCAGAGGTAAGTATAACCTCCCATACAACTCTCTCCCATCATTTCGACCTAAGTAGGGCTAGGGTTGGATGGGATTTTAGTGTACAAACTCTATTGGGGTCGGGGAATGCGTGTTGCTCCTCCCCGATGTGGTTGCCAAGCTCAAACCAAGCCCGGTGAGCTTCAACAACAAGAAACACTAAATGGCCACTTAGGGTTTTGATTGTTCGATTGATGTATCTCCCAAATGGCTCAGTGGAATTGGGGTTTTCTTGGCTTTGAATGATGCTAGGAACATCCCCTATAAACTCCATGGAATAAATCCCGATGATCAGGCCTGAGCCAGAAAAGCCCTAATTCGAGTTGGACCTTTCTATATTACCATCGGAAATATGGCACAGGAAACATTGTAGCTATTTCCGGTGGAAAAATGAGCCTTAAGTGCTCTTTGTCTTCTCCACCGAAAACAGGACTGATATTTCCAGTGGAAATGCCCTGTTTTTGGTGGGTGTTTTCGGTGACAATACTATCACTTGGGGACAGTGTCTGTACTCTTTAGGGGTGACTTATGTGGGTCCCTCTTGATGTTTCCAATGGGATGTATGATTCCCTTTGTGTCTAGGACAGTGACGCGCACGTGCCCCAAAGCCTAAATTGATTTAATCAATCGGTGGCCGTACTTGAACCCAAACACACCTTATCATAAACCAGGTGAGGGATGGATTGTGTTTATTTTTAGAATGTTTATTATTATTAAATTGCTCACATGCTTAGAATTATATGTTTAATTGTAATTGTTCAAATACGATGATGATTGTTACATTTGTCATTTTACAATCATAATATGAACTGTATGGAGATGAATGGTGGGATCCGACGTGGCTGAGGTGGTACCGGTGCCATGATTGCCGGATGTATATTACATCATTCATTGATTATGTGCATTAGAGTTAGCTATAGTTGTGGGTTATACTTTGTGGCCAAGGTCTCACTGGTATCGTGTACCCTGGGACTGCATTTGGAAATGAATATGCTTCGTGGCCAATGATTGGTACTGGTGTCATGTAGTCCATACTTAACTGTACATGTATATTAGATTAGGTAAACGATCTTGAGTTTCACTTTGTGGCCAAGGTCTCGGTGGTATCATGTACCTAGGACTGTATTTGGAGATAGATTGCACTTTGTGGCTGAGGTCTTGCAGGTATCATGTAATTCATACTAACTGTATCACTATGAAGGCATGTAGCATATATGTGATTAGGAATCACTCCCTATGCTACGTACCCTTGCCAATAGGGGTTGAGGTGTTGGATAACCCATTGTGGTATGTTCAATGTGCCTTTCCAGAATGCCACACCCACGGCACGATGCTAATGTTACCAGAGGCGGGAACCTGTCCGATGTGGCCGATGATGCACTAGTGTTGTGACTGCCAAGGGTTATGTTACACCCATGCCCTAATCCTGTTTAATTTGAAACTGTTATGACAAGCCTTGGATCAAAGAACAGAAGTACAACCGAGTTTTAGCTCATGATTGCACATTATAGAAGGGGTAGAGATGACCCCACATGTTCATGCATTACGTGCCTATCTAACTGAAGGGGATTCATACCTTCTGATCCCAGATGGTAAGTAACCCGACTCTCCACACTTGATTTTCGACACGCATCATAATTGTCGAAAGGCCTTGAGCATGTTGGACGGTAACCACCCATGCGAGACCAACCATGGGATAGGAAGCTGTCTTGACCACTATAAACAAGCCACTGGAAGTAGCCTGGGCTTGGATCCGGTGCCTATTTCTGGTGGGTTGATAGGTTGTTGTCGAGGTTCTGATGCCTGTGATTCCGGCCACTTGCATCATAAATGGTTCCGAATGATCCCAAATCATCCTCCACACCTTCCTTATGACGTGAGCACTTATGGGACCTAAATGATTGGGTCCTCGTGCCCTGAATTTCAATTTTACCCTATTGGTTTAAAAGAGGTCCAAACCAAATAGACCCTAAAGCCCACTTAAGTTATAAGTTGGGAAATGAGGATTCATTTCCTCATTTCCCTTATACCCAACATAGGAGAGGAGAGAAAAAGGAGAGGAAGGAGGAGGAAGAAGAGGAAGAAGGAGAAGGAGGGAGGCCTACCTTGGTGCCGGTTGTCGCATTGTTGCCAGAATCGCTACCGGAGGTAAGTATAACCTCCCATACCACTCTCTCTCTTCATTTCAACCTAGGTAGGGCTAGGTATGGATGGAATCTTGATGTAAGAGCCATGTTAAGGTTGTAGGATGGGTGTTCTACCCTCCTGGTGTTGTTGTCGAGCTCAAACCAAGCCCGGTGAGCTCCGACAACATGTAATGCCAAAAGACCACCTAGGGTTTTGATCGTTCGATCGACGTATATCTCAAATAGCTTAGTGAAATTGGAATTTTTTTGGCATAGAATGATGCTAGGAACATCCCCTACAAACTCTATGGAGAAAATCTCGACGATCGGGCCTGAGCTAGAAAGCCCCAAAATAGTTGGACTACCCTAAACCACCACTGGAAATAGCCCACCAGATCCACTAGGTCTATTTCTGGTGGCATATTTCCAGTGGACATGGAGCCTTATGTGCTCTTTGTCACCTCCATTGGAAATAGGACTGATATTTTCAGAAGAAATGCCGTCTTTCCGATGGCTATTTCTGGTAACACTACTGTCACTTAGGAATAGTGTCTGTACCCTTTGGGGGTGACCTGTGTGGGTCCCTCCTGATGTTTTTGACACGTATAGATGTATGATTTCATTGTGTCTAGGACAGTGATGTGCACATGCCCCGAAGCCAGAATTGAATTCATCATTTGATGGTCGTACTTGAACCTGAACACACCCGATCGTAAATAGGTGAGGGATGGACCATGTTTATTTTTGGAATGTTCATTATTAATAAATTGCTCACATGCTTAGACTTACATGTTTAAATTGTGATTTCTCAAATACGATGGTGACATGTTATATGTTATATTTGTCATTTTATAATTATGATATGAATTGTATGGAGATGTATGACGGGATCCTGTGTGGCCGAGGTGGTATTGGTACTGTGATCGCCGTATGTTTGGTTGTGTGTGTGAGACAGAATCCAGTGTGGCCAAGGTGGTACTGGTGCCATGATAACCGTATATATGTTGCATTCATTCATTAATTATATGCATTAGAGTTAGTTGTAGTCGTGGGTTAGACTTTGTGGCGAACGTCTCACTGGTATCATGTATCCCAGGACTACATTTGGAAATGGATGCACTTCGTGGACGATGATAGGTACCGGTGTCGCGCATTCCATACACAAATATGATATGTATGCTAGATTATGTAAATGGTCTCAGGTTTTACTTTATGGCCAAGGTCTCTCTGGTATCATGTACTCGAGACTGTATTTGAAGATGGATTACACTTTGTGGCCGAGGTCTTTCCGGTATCGTGTAATTCATACTAACTATATCACTATGAAGGCATGTCAAATATATGTAATTGGGTATCACTCCATATGCTACGATCCCTTGTCAATAGGGGTTAAGGTGTTAGATAACCCTTTATAGTATGTTTGATGTGCCTTTTCGAAATGCCACACCCGCGGCACGATGTGATTGTTGCTGGAGGCAGGAACCTGTCTGACGTGGCCGATGATGTACTGATGTCGTGACTGCCAGGAGGGAGTTATCAGAGGTTTGTTGGGTGGCCCATGGAAGCATATGGGGACCATTAGGCTTCTAATCACGGCTAGGGTTTGTATCCTTACGTAGTCGATGTCGGTTTCGAGATGAAGGATACAGCCTAATGCATCGTAGTAGCATTTACTAGACTTAGTTGTATTATTATGAGGATAATCAATAAATGAACTGCATCACGAGCATCATGGACTATTTGTTTAATTTTTGTAAGCATGCATCATAAATTATTACTGCTATTGACTTGCTTGGATGTGCTTGATCCCACCCCTCACTGAGTGAGTTGGAAAGCTTACCCCACGTATACACCCCTTTTTAGATGATATTGCAGGTACAGTCATTCCTATGGCTAGTGACACTTTTTCCTCTGGACCTGACTACGGAGTGAGCGACTGGTGGATGTTGGAAGTGGAGGAGCATGGCCAGGACTGTGCTTGTGGCTTTTGTGCATACGTGGCACCATGAGGTATTCAGCATATTTTTGATTATGTTGATACAGGCCTTTAAATATTGTGTTTTAAACTGGATATATGTAAGTCTTGAAGGATTGAAAACAGAATAACTTAGTTTATGATATTATCATTAGATGTTTCCCCATTTTATTTATAATTCCACTAGTATACTCTAATTCCACTGCTTATGCTAGTTTGTGATATGAGATTGTGAAAATGTTAAGGTACTACTATCAGAGATCCTGGTAGATTGGTAAGACAGGTACATGTCTTACTCACACTATCAGTATTCCTAATGGTAAGTTGGGTCTACTAGGGATGGGGTGTGACAGCTATGGTATCAGAGCGCAATGCTCAGCCTTAACTCACAATCACTTCCAAACCACAACTTGGGGAAATTAGGATTAAATAAAAATCTCAAGACAACAATAATAGAAATTGCACAAATAAGAGACAAGCATAGGTGTTAAAGCTATTTCATTATAATAGAGAGCTTGAATACACAACTTACACTTTTCATAAGAAAATAAAGTAATGAAAGTAGGAAATCCTTACTAGCATAAGTCTAGGAAACTAAACAACTGAAGCAAATGGTATAATGTAAAAGTTCAACTAAATCTAAAACATCAAACTCAAATAAAACATAAAAAGGAAAACCCTAAAAGCTATAGTGGTAAACATACCAGTACTCTTGCTGCTCTTACCACTTCTTCTGTTGGTTCTATCCCTGTCCTTGAGCCAGGTTTGGACCATGCATTCCTGGCAGAGGCACCATAATACCGAGATGGAAGACCATCTCCTGCATCTGTGCCTCTAGGGAGGCCACTCTATTGTCTATTAGACGATAGGTTTTGTCTATGCTGTTAAGGCAGCCATCTATGCTCCTCATTAGAGATGTGGTGGTGTCTAGGCAGGCCATAACATTATTGAGACCATAAAGCCTTGCAACCCTAGTGCCCCAAGAAGTAGAAGCAGCCATAGAACCCATAGCCTGGGGATCAGGTGCTGGAGCCCCAGTAGCTTCTCCTCCTGCACCACCAACACCTCCACCAACATCACTGGCACTACCACCCTCTAACTTCATAGGCTGTTGACCCTCTCCTGGAATAGGAGTCACGTCCCATAGATCTATAGTCATCTTCCTCAGAGAATCTTGGTTGATGTTTGTGAACTCTTCACCGAGGCATGTCTCTCCCTCCAAATCCACCCCAAAGTGGTGGAAGATGTCAGTGAGTATTCTTCCATAACACAAGCTTCCTGTTCAGTGATCCACTCCTTCAGACCAAAGCACCATGGTCCACATAAGGAGGTAAGGGAGATGTATCTGCACCCCCATGTACACACAGTAGGTCACATAAGCATGCAGTGCGAATACCTCATCATAATGTTCATAAGTTGGGAGGACATTCAATTGAATCACACGGCAGACAACCTTTGTAGTAGCAAAATAGTTGACTGAATGGTTCCATCCCTTGGCCTCCTTAGTCAGCATGTCATTGATCTCCTGAAAGATATCGGGACTCTGAAATTCATATGCGGGAGTTCGAGGTGGGTAGTACACTAGGTCGCTGGCATTGTTGACCATCAGAATATTGGCTAACTGCCCCATGTCAAAGGAGATCTCCACCCCCTTCACATAGGAGGTGATCCGCATCTCTGACCCTGGTTCACGCAATGCAAGTCGGAGTAGAACAACCTGACCAGTGTGGGGTAGTAGTACTTGTTGGGTTTTAGGATACGGTACCACCTAACTTCATCAAACCATTGATAGAGACAGAATGCATGAAAGCAATTGGTCCTCACATAGACTCCTGGGTCCACATTGCAATGCTCAAAGAGTTCCTAACGGTCTCACTTAGCCACAGAGCGGAACAGGGTGGGGTTGAACTGAGTGGCGGCATCTTGCTCCTCTTGTTCAATGGCACGTCGGGTACGTACATGGAATCCAAACATTGTTGCAATATGATTCCTATGGATTTAGGATAAAAAACAAGATTCAATGGATGAATGTAAATCTCATAGAAAAGAAAATCATAAAACTAAGTTACAGAGAGGAGGAACATACCTTTGGTGTGAATGTGGCACCGGTTGATCATGAAATAGCGAGAGGAAGGTAGGTAATGGGTAGCAAAATCCTCCTTGGCTGTTTTCACACCTTTCCCACAAGAGAAAATAGGGTTTTGTATAAAGAAGCCAAGACCCAAGCCTATTTATCGCCATCTTGGTGCCACCGGAAACACTGGGTATGCTTCCGGTGCTTGTTTCCAGTGAAGTGAAAAATTGGATTTTTCTCTCTGTTTTTTCCCACTGGAAATACAACTGACATTTCCGATGGATTAAGCCATATTTTGGGTGGTATGACCTCCTGTTTCTAGTGGGCTCTTCTAGAAAGTAAATCATTTTATTTTTCAAATAAAAAATTTTATTTGGTTACTTTAATGGTGTGCCCTTTTGGGATACGTGCGTGTGTAGATCCTAATGTGTGGACCCCCCTTATGCATGCCCTAACCCTAATTTTGACTATCGTACATGTGTGGGACCCACTATGCATGCATGTGTTCCAATCACATGCAACCTCGTTTATGCATGTGCACTAATCGATTTCCTTCACAGGAATCATGTCATGTCGGAACACCTGATCCCGATCCCAATCACTCCCATCGCCTCTTGCTTCCTCTACATGGAATTGGGGAAGACCCCGCAATACACCTCTGGCTCCACCTATACTTGCAGCCCCAGGATGTGGCATCTATCATAAATAACATGTTGCGGGAAGTGGAAGAAAGGCAGAAGTAGTTTTTGGCCAAGATTAATAATAGGATCCAAGTGACAATGGAAGCCCGTAATGCACCACCCACACCTCCTACTCCGCCGGCACATGTTCCAATACCCACTGGATTGACTACCCTTCAAACATCTGGTGGGGCACAAGTACATGGACATGTGCAAGATCTAATGCCGGATCAAGCCCAAGCCCATGTAGAGGGCTAGACAGACTTGAAAAAAATATTGGAGAAGTTTCAATGGCTTAGGCCCCCATGGTTCTCAAAGGTGGGCCAAGACCCATTGTATCCATCAATATGGATTGGTGGAATGGAGAAGGTTTTTAGGTTGATGGGTTGCATTGATGAGCAGAAAATTTTGTGTACAGGCTATCAGTTATAGAATAAAGCGGATGATTGGTGGAGTGCCACCGAGCCTATTCTGAGGGCTCGTAAACCGAACCCCACTTGGGCAGACTTCAAAGGGGCCTTCGTTGAGAACTATTTTCCAGAAAGCTTTCAAGATAGGAGAGAGAGTGAGTTCTCCCAGTTGGTTCAAGGTTCCCGGTCTGTGCTCGAGCATCAGCAACGCTTTGAGGAGCTATTCCATTTAACTCCTAGGCATCTCAGAGGTGAAAGGGCTAAAGCAAATAAGTTTGAGAAAAGGTTAATGCCAGGTATTAGGTCAACCATTGTGGGGTTGAAATTTGCATACCTATGCTGAGGTGGTCCAAGTGGCCAAATCTATTGAAGATCAGTATAGAGACAACTTCACGGCCCAGCAAGGAACTGGAAAGAGGCCAATGGGATCTACTAATTCTAGGGGAGGCAACAAACCATTCTGAGTGCCTTATGTCAACCTAACTCCAATACAATTTAAGAGGCCTGATGCTAGTCAGACTTCCCAGCATTTCAGTCTAGTGTTGTATCTCAGTCTTCGGGATTGAGCCCGAGATGCTTTTATTGTGATCAACCAGGCCACATGGCGAGGACATGCCCCCATTGAAGGCTGGGTGATACACCCTACACTATGCCACCTAGGCCCTAACAGACATATTCGGCCCCCAGACCAGCACAACTCCTACAAGGCTAGAGACCACAAGGCAGAGTGTTTGCTATGACTGCAGAAGATGCTGAGGCTGCACCCAGTGTAGTGACAGGTACATTATTGATATCATTATTGTCTGCACATGTGTTATTTAACTCAGGAGCATCACATTCGTTCGTGTCACTGGCATTTACGAAGAAAATGAGAATTCCACCCAAGGGACTGACTCAATGTTTGGCTATGAGCACCCCTACAGGAAGTGTAGTGAGGTTGAACTATGTTTATGAGTCTTGCCCATTGACCATAGGTGATCATGAGTTGAATGCTTACTTGATCGAATTAGATATGACCGACTTCGATGTGATTTTAGGAATAGACTGGTTGTCCGTATACAAAGCCAGTGTGCTATGTGCAGAGAAGGCTATCATTTTCAGACCTCATGATGATGATGAGTTTGTGTTCTAAGGGGATAAGCCCAAGAAACCCAAGAAAGTTATCATATTCGCACTCCATATGGAGAAGCTACTGGATAAGGGATATCAATGCTACTTAGCATCTGTGATGGATACTGAGGTAGAGATTAGGCCATTGACCGAGCTAGATGTGGTGAGAGAATTTCTCGATGTATTCCCGGATGACTTGGCAGGGACCTACTCCCTGGCTCGGCACTAGTGTCAAAGGCCCCTTACCGCATGGCCCCCATAGAGTTGAAGGAATTACAGGTGCAACTTCAAGACCTTCTAAAGAAAGGATTCATTAGACCTAGTGTGTCCCTATGGGGAGCACCAGTATTGTTCATCAAGAAGAAAGACGGAAGTACAAGATTATGTATCGATTATTGTGAGCTTAATAAGCTAACCATCAAGAACCAATATCCTTTTTCAAGGATTGATGATTTATTTGATCAGTTGCAATGTACCAAGGTGTTCTTCAAGATTGACCTTAGATCGGGCTACCACCAGCTTAGGATCAAGGATAGTGATGTCAGTAAGACAGTCTTCAGATCAAGGTATAGATATTATAAGTTCTTGGTAATGTCATTTGGGTAGACCAATGCACCTGCGGCATTTGTGGATTTAATAAACCAGGTCTTCTAGGATGTCTTAGTTAAGTTTGTGATAGTATTCATTGATGACATTTTGGTCTACTCCAAGAGTGCAGAGGAACATGCTATTCACCTGAGGTTAGTACTGTAACGGCTGAGGGAGAAGCAACTCTACGCCAAATGCAGCAAGTGCGAGTTTTGGCTATCACAGGTGGCATTCCTAGGCCACATTGTTTCAGTCAAGGGTATAGAGGTTGACCCAGGCAAGGTGAAGGTAGTTCTAGAATGGGAGACTCCCAAGAGTATAGCAGAAATACGTAGTTTTCTGGGATTGGTCGGATACTATAGGAGGTTTATCAAGAACTCTCGCATTGCTACTCCGATGACCTGACTCACACGGAAGGGTGTAAAATTTGAGTGGTCTGATGCTTATGAGAAGAGCTTCAAGGAGCTAAGGTAAAGTCTGGTATTAGCTCCAGTTTTGACTATTCCGACCAGTACAGGTGGTATGGTTGTTTATAGTGATGCCTCCGAGCTAGGATTGGGTTCTGTATTGATGCAGCACGGGAAGGTCATTGCTTATGCATCCATTCAGTTAAATGATTATGAGAAGAACTACCCCACCCATGATTTGGAGTTGGTAGCCGTGATTTTTGCACTGAAAATCTAGAGACACTACCTGTATGGTGAGAAGAGTGAAATCTTTAGTGACCATAAGAGCCTCAAGTACTTCTTCATCCAAAAAGAGCTCAATATGAAATAGAGACATTGGTTAAAACTGATGAAGGATTATGATTGTACTATCCACTATCACCCAGGAAAGGTCAATGTGGTAGCTGATGCACTTAGTCGGAAATCCTAGTCACTGACTCTTGTATCACTGACCACCAATGAGTATCTCCTAGAGGAGGCTAGGAAACTAGACTTGCAACTATTAGTAGAGGGTCTCACTTTGTCACAATCTGCATTGGTGGTGCAAAATAGTCTGGTGGATAGGATCACTGTAGCTTAGGTTACTGATGCAGAGTTACCGAAGCTAGTAGCAAAATGCCAGGAAGGAACCCAAAAGGACTCGGATTTCTCTATAACTGAAGGCGGAATTCTCAAGTTCAAAGGGAGGTTGTGTGTGCCTAGTGATGGTGATTTGAGAGACAGTTTTGAGAGAGGCACATTGTAATACCCCGCTTCTTAAACCCGGTCTGATTTCGCGGTTGAACCGGTTTAATCATGCAAGAACCGAGCCAGAGGAAATTAGGGCGGGTTCCTTATGGGCTATGATGGCACGGGTGACCTTAAACACCGGCTAGCCCAACAAGTCCGAGCTAGTGCCAGAAGAGACGGCAGTGCCCAAGCCGTGTACATGCACCTACCATAAGGCCATGTACGGATAAAGCAGGTATTATATCCGTATTTTAAGGTATATACGTATGCTACATCGTATGCCAGGGGTGGGGTTCGTGCCGAGGCCCGAACCCTGTCAAAATCCCAAGTTTTGGCCCTCAGGTGGGTGGACAGGTGGGTGCACCCACCCACCTGAGTGACCCATCCATGTGCACTATTCACTTAATTAGGAATTATATATATAGCTTTATGGTTTTTTCTTTCTTTCCATTTATGTCACCCGTACGTTGGTGAGGATAGTAAAGAGGAGAGAGAAAAGAAAGGGAAGAAGGGAAGAGAAGGAAGAGGAAGAAGGGAAGGATTTCAGTGGCGCCGAAGCTTGATCTTCCCATTCCGGCGCCGGGAGAGTGATCTTCAACTCTAGATCTACAGTTAGAGGTAAGCAAAGTTGGGTTTTGTGAACATTCACCATACCCAAGCTTTAAACCCTTGATTCGAGTATGGTTTCTTTGAGATCTTGTAAATCCCCTTTGAAATGATGAATCTAAGGTTTAATAGATGATTTATGTGTTGATCTTGAAGGATTTGAAGAGATATTGACAAGGTGGAAGAAGCATTGTGAGTTTGAAGTGATTTGGAGGGTTTGAAGTCGTTCTTGAGCAAAGAAGGTAAGATGGTGTCCCATCACTTGAATCTAACCTAGATCTAGGTTAGAACCATCCTATAGGACCTTGAAGGTGTGAAGAATGGGTTGGGAAAAGCCCCATTTGAATCCCCAAAGAATGGAGAAAGTTGGGAAGAAATAGGGTGTTTCCCACCAAGACCGATGGGTGCAACCGGTGGGCCCCTACCCGCCTGTGGGCACCCACCTGAGAAGGCAAGGGGGTCTTCGGGCACAACCGGCGGGCCCAACCGGCGGGCCATCCTACCCACCGGTCCTAGCAGGGGCCCCTGGCCCAACCGGTGGGTGGAACCGGAGGGCCATACCGGCGGACCCCTACCCGCCGGTCCCAACCGGTGGGTAGGACCGGTGGGCCAGACTGCCCACCTGTCTGACCCACCCGTGTGGCCCCAAAGGTGATTCTAATGTCCGATTGGACCCAAATCGGACGTGTGACCTTCTTTTGACGTTCTAAACATGATTTTGTCATCGGATTTCATTAATTTTGATCCTAAAATGGTGAAGTACTAACCCCGCTCAATTATGTTAGGTTCACCAAATCCTACCCGATTCGCACCGGATCTCACCCATACCAAACGAGAATCCTTGTACACTACAAGTAAGTGGGGAGAGGACGTTTGGCCTTGTTTTAAGGCATTGTTTGGCATTCATTTAATTATATCTAGTCTAGTCATGCCATCATGAATATGCTATGTAGACTATTTATTCCACACATTGATGTGCATATGTGCTATGTTTACTTTCCAATTGCCAATTGAATGAGATGCTTATATGTTGAATGTGGACATCATTGTGCATGTTGCATTGATAGACTAGATGCCGTAGTCGGCTTGGAGACGAGTGCATTGGTGGCTCGTGGAATGGGACATGGAGGCACTATGCAATCGTACTATTGTCATATAGGAGCATGCGGTATTAGGATTCTCACCATCCCATGCTACGACCCTTCCCAACAGGGGTTAAGGTGTTGGGTTATCATTTGGGGGGAAGCAGTGGTCGCGATCGTCGGGTCACTGTGGCGGTTAGACATAACGCCCGACGGAGTCATGTAGGACAGTCGGCAACCCCAGTGGTACATTCAAGAGGGCCAATCGTACTGCTTTTAAATTGCTGGAGTCAGCACCTTTATTTTCAGTCATTTACATTTCTGTTGAGAGCCGGTGGACGACATTGTCTTTACTTTTTTGAGTACTCACGGTGGGCCTTCTCCGACAGCCCTATGGGCGTATCGCGGGAGGGAGTTCGCGGCTCGTATCTAGAGTATACGCGCACTGTGGTTGTAGTAGCACTAAAACCAAGGACTTAGTAATGTTGCTTAGGTGGATGTGATTTAAAATGTATAACATTGCATGTAGTGCATATGATGTGTTGTGATGTGTGGACTGCTGTGTGGTCTAACTTACCACTTACTGAGCTTGTGAGCTCATCCCACGTATACGCTCCTTTTTAGATGATTTTACAGGTCATACATCTGAGGAGCACGGGGTGGGTCCCACAGTCGAGTTTCCTGAAGAAGCCTAGTGGACCCCTGAGGAGTTAGAGCACGACACCGACTGCTCGTGCGAGAGTTGTGCTGCGGGACAATAGTTCTGAGGCCGAGCTGAGCTCCACCTTTGAGGCCGTGCTGAGCTCCACTTCTAAGGCCGAGCTGAGCTCTACTACGTGATGCCGAGCTGGGCTCAACCCTTAATGCCGAGCTGAGCTCTAGCCTTGATACCGAGCCGAGCTGTGTACTCTGATTGTTTTGGTAGATTTCCTTACGTACTTGATAATTGAATTTTATTCTTTTTGTGTAAATATCATGCCTTCAGGCCCAAATGTATATAATTATTGTATCACTATCCGGGTATCAAGTATTATGGGATTATTCACAGGTAAAACTTAGTCTTCCGCTGATCTGATGAGTTTATATTAGTTGTGTGTATGTTGTGGTGGAATACAGTATCTGATGATCCTGGCAGGTTTGGGTTGACCGGTGTTAACTCGATCATTGGCCCGGTTCAGTGTGAACGGGGTGTGACACACATAGTTCTCCATAGTCCATTCACCCTGGCAGCACTAAAATGTACAAGGAACTCAAAGGCTCTTACTGGTGGAAAGGAATGAAGAATGATGTGGCCATGTAGGTGTCTAGATGCTTCACATACCAGTAAGTCAAGGTTGAGAGATAGAGGCCTTATGGGTTATTATAGTCCCTACCTATTCCAGAGTGGAAATGGGAGAATATTACCATGGACTTCATCACAGGCCTACCCCGTACACAGAAGGGTATGGAGGCCATTTGGGTAGTTGTGAACCGCTTGACCAAAGCAGCTCACTTTATCCCAATCAAGATCACATTTTCTATGGATAAGTTGGCCAAGTTATATATTGATAACATCATCAGATTACATGGTGTGTCTGTTAGTATCATCTATGATCGAGATCCCAGGTACACTTCCAAGTTTTGGACCTGTGTACAGAAGGCTATGGGCAAACAGTTGGATTTCAGCACTGCCTTTCACCCTCAGACTGATTGTCAATCGAAGAGGACTATTCAGACATTGGAGGACCTACTCCAAGTATATGCTTTGGATATGAGTTATAGTTGGGATGAGCACATTTTCGTTATTAAGTTCTTCTACAACAACAGCTATCAGGCCACCATCGGAATGTCCCCATTCGAGGCACAGTATGGCAGGAAGTGCCGAACTCCACTCTATTGGGATGAGGTTGGTGAGCGGCATATTTTGGGTCCAGACTTGATACAGGTTACTAGTGAGAAGATGAATGTGATCAGAGAAAGGACCAAGGCAGCTCAGTCCAGGTAGAAAAGCTACGTGGATGTTAGGAGGAAACATCTAGAGTTTGGTATTGGAGACAAGGTGTTCTTACAGATCTCCCCAGTGAAAGTGGTGATGCGGTTCAACAAGAAGGGAAAGCTTAGTCTGAGGTTTATGAGACCATATGATGTATTGGAGAGGATCGGGCTGGTAGCTTATCGAATAGCTTTACTGCCAAAGTTGGAAGGTACACATGATGTCTTCCATGTTTCTCTATTGAGGAAGTACATTCCCGACCCCACTCACATCTTGACTTACATACCCCGTGAGTTGGATGAGGATTTTTCCTATAGGGAGTATTCGGAGAAGATTGTTGATCGAAAGGACCATGTTCTTCGTAACCATACCGTTCCCTTTGTCAAAGTAAAGTGGATGAACCACCCCGAACAAGAAGCATCCTGGGAGCGTGAGAATGAAATGATAAAGCAGAATCCTGGATTGTTTAATTTTCTAGGTATATTCAATTTTGAGGATGAAATTCTTGTAAGGTGGGGGGAACGTTACACCCATGCCCTAATCCGATTTAATTTGAAATTGTTGTGACAGGCCTCAGATCAAAGATCAAAAGTACGACCCAGTTTTGGCTCACGGCTGCACATTACTGAAGGAGTAGAGATGACCCCACATGTTCGTGCATTGCATGCCTATCTAACTAGAGGGGATTCATACCTTCCGATCCTAGATGGTAAGTGACCTGACTCTCCACACTTGATTTCTGACACTCATCATAATTGCCAAAAGGCCTTGAGCATGTCTGAGGACAATCACCCGTACGAGATCAACACAGGAAGCTATCTTAACCACCAGAAACAAGCCACCGAAGTAGCCTGGGCTTGGATTCGGTGCCTATTTCCGGTGGGTTGTCAGGCTACTGTCGAGGTTTCGATGCCCATGATTCCCACCACTCGCATTGTAAATGGTTCTGGATGATCCAAATTATCCTCCACAGCTTCCTCATGACATGAACAATTATTGGACCTAAATGATCGGGTCCTCGTGCCTCGAATTTCATATTTACCCTCTTCGTTCAAAAGAGGTCCAAACCAAATAGACCCTAAGGCCCACTTAAGTTATAAGTTTGGAAATGAGGATTCATTTCCTCATTTCCCTTATACCCAACGTAGGAAAGGAGAGAAAGAGGAGAGGAAGGAAGAAGAAGAGGAAGAAGGAGAAGGTGGGAGGCCTACTTTGGTGCCGGCTACCGCATTATTGCCGGAATCACTACCAGAGGTAAGTTCAACCTCCCATACCACTCTCTCTCTACATTTTGACCTAGTTAGGGCTAGGTATGGATGGAATCTTGATGTACAAATCATGTTATGGTTGTAGGATGGGTGTTCTACGCTCCCGATGTTGTTACCGAGCTCAAACCAAGCCCGGTGAGCTCCAGCAGCATGTAATGCCAAAAGATTAACTAGGGTTTTAATTGTTCAATCGACGTATCTCCCAAATGGCTCAGTGGAATTGGAGTTTTCTTGGCTTAGAATGATGCTAGGAACATCCCCTACAAACTCTATGGAGAAAATCCTGATGATTGGGCCCAAGCTGGAAAGCCCTAAAATAGTTGGACCGCCCTGAACCACCACCAGAAACAGCCTACCAGATCCACTGGGTCTATTTTTGGTGGCATATTTTCGATGGACATGGATATATTTCTGGTGCAAATGCCTTTTTTCCGGTGGCTATTTCTGGTGACAGTACTGTCACTTAGGAACAGTGTCTATACCCTTTGGGGGTGACCGATGTGGGTCCCTCCTGATGTTTCTGACACATACTGATGTATGAGTCCCCTGTGTCTAGGACAGTGATGTGCACGTGTGCCCTGCCAGAATTGAATTAATCGATCGATGGCCATACTTGAACCCAAACACACCCGATCGTAAAACAGGAGAGGGATGGACTATGTTTATTTTTGGAATGTTCATTATTATTAAATTGGTCACATGCTTAGACTTATATGTTTAGATTATGATTGCTCAAATATGATGGTGACATGTCATATTTTATATTTGTCATTTTACAATTATGATATGAATTGTATGGAGATGTATGACGGGATCCAGTGTGGCTGAGGTGGTACTGGTACCATGATAGCCATGTGTTTGTTAGTGTGTGTGAGACAGAATCCGGCATGGTCAAGGTGGTACTTATGCCATGATTGCCATATGTATGTTACATTCATGCATATGTGCATTAGAGTTAGTTGTAGTCCTAAGTTACACTTTGTGGCCAAGGTCTCGCTAGTATCGTGTACCCCGAGACTACATTTGGAAATGGATGCGCTTTGTGGCTGATGATTGGTACTGGTGTCGCGTAGTCCATACTCTACTATGATATGTATGCTAGATTAGGTAAATGGTCTCAAGTTTCACTTTGTGGCCTAGTTTTCTTTGGTATCGTGTACCCAGGACTGTATTTGGAGATGGATTACACTTTGTGGCCGAGGTCTTATCGGTATCGTGTAATTCATACTTGTTGTATCACTATTAAGGCATGTAGAATATATGTGGTTAGGTATCACTCCCTATGCTATGAACCCTTTCCAATAAAGGTTGAGGTGTTGGATAACCCATTGTGATATGTTCAATGTGCCTTTTTGGAATGCCACACCCGCGGTACGATGTGATTGTAGCCGAAGGTGGGAACCTGTCCGGCATGGCTAATGATGTACTGGTGTCATGACTGCCAGGAGGGGGTTGTCAGGGGTTTGCTGGGTGACCCATGGATGTATATGGGGATCGGTAGGCTTCTAATCATGATTAGGGTTTGTATCCTTGGGTAGTCGATGTCGGTTCTGAGATGAAGGATACAGCCTAATGCACCATAGTAGCATTTACCAGACTTAGTTGTATTGTTAGGTGGACGATAAACAAATGAACTGCATCATGAGCATCATGGACTATGTGTTTAATTTTCGTAAGCATGCAACATAAATTATTACTGCTATTGACTTGCTTGGATGTGCTTGACCCCACGCCTCACTAAGCGAGTTGGAAAGCTCACCCTACGTATACACCCCTTTTTAGATGATGATGCATGTACGGTTGTGCCTGTGGCTAGTGACTCTTTTTCTTCCAGACCTGAGTACGGAGTGAGCAACTGGTGGATGCCAGAAGCGGAGGAGCATAGCTAGGACTGTGCTTGTGACTTTTGTGCATACGTGGTGCCATGAGATGTTCAACATATTTTTTATTATGTTGATACAGGTCTGTGAATATTGTGTTTTAAATTGGATATATGTAAGTCTTGAAGGATCGTAAACAGAATAACTTAGTTCATGATATTATCATTAGACGTTTCCCCATTTTATTTATGATTCCGCTACTATATTTTGATTCCGCTACTTGTGTTAGTTTGTGATGTGAGATTATGAAAATGCTAAGGTACTGCTATCAGAGATCCTGGTCGATTGGTAAGACAGGTATATGTCTTACTCACACCGTCGGTATTCCTAATGGTAAGTTGGGTCTACTGGGGATGGGGTGTGACAGGTTATCAGGGGTTTTCTGGGTGACCCATGGACCCATACGGGGACCGGCAAGCTTTTATTCATGACTAGGATTTGTATCCTTGCATAGTCGATGGTGGTTCCAAGATGAAAGATACAGCCTAATGCATCGTAGTAGCATTTTCCAGACTTTGTTTGTATTGTTAAGTGGATAATAAATAAATGAACTGCATTACGAGCATCATGGACTATGTGTTTAATTTTTGCAACTATGCATCATAAATTATTACTGCTATTGTCTTGCTTGGATGTGCTTGACCCCACCCCTCACTGAACGAGTTGGAAGGCTCACCCCACGTATACACACCTTTTAGATGATGATGTAGGTACAGTCGTGCCTGTGGCTTGTGACTCTTTTTCCTCTGGCCCTGAGTACAAAATGACCAACTGGTGGATGCCGCAAGCGGAGAAGCATGGCCCGGACTGTGCTTGTGACTTTTGTACATTGCGGCACCATGAGGTGTTCGGCGTATTTTTGATTATGTTGATATAGGTCTATGAATATTATGTTTTAAACTTGATATATATAAGTCTTGAAGGATTATAAATAGAATAACTTGGTTAATGATATTAGGTTTATCATCAGACAATTTCCCCATTTATATCTGATGATTTCTCTATTATACTCTGATTCCACTACTTTTGGTTAGTTGTGATGTGAGATTGTGAAATGTTAAGGTACTACTATCAGTGATCCTGGTAGGTTTGTAAGACAGGTACGTGTCTTACTCACATTTCCAGTATTCCTAATAGTAAGTTAGGCCTATTGGAATTGGGGTGTGACAACTATAGTATCAGAGAACAATACTTTACTTAACTCACAATTTTAGCCAAACTACAATTTTGGAAAAATTAGGATTAAATGAAGATCACAAAACAACAATAATAGAAATTGCACAATTAGGAGACAAGTATAGGTGTTAAAGCCATTCCATTATAAAGGAGAACTTGATTACACAACTTACACTTTTTATAAAATTAAAGTACGAAAAACAGGAAATCCTAACTAGCCTAAGGACTAGGAACGTAAATGATAGAAACAAATGACATAAAATGAAAGTTCAACTGAACCTAAAACATCAAACTCAAATAAAACATGGAAAGTGAAATCCTAAAAGCTACAGTGGCAAACATGCCACTACTCTCGCTACTGCCACTGCTAGTTCTATCCCTAGCCCTGAGCCTGGTTCGGACCATGCATTCCTGGAGGTGCACCAAAATACCAAGATGGAAGACCATCGCCTGCATCTGTGCCTCTAGGGAGGCCACTCTATTGTCCATAAGACAATAGGTCCTGCTGTTGAGGCGGCCATCTATACTCCTCATTAGATATGTGGTGGTGTCTAGGTGGGCCATAACACTATTGAGACCATAAAACCTCGCACCCCTAGTGCCCTGAGAAGTAGAAGCAGCCATAGAACCCATAGTCTGGGGATCAGGTAGCAGCTTCTCCTCCTGCACTGCCAATACCTCCACCAACATCACCGGCACCGCCACCCTCTACCTCCATGGGTTGCTAACCCTCTCCTGGAATAGGAGTCATCTCCCTTAGATCTATCGTCATCTTCCTCAGAGAATCTTGGTTGAAGTCTGTGACCTCTTCGCCCAAGTGTGCCTCTCCCTCTGAGTCCACCCCAAAGCAGCGGAAGATGTCAATAAGTATTCTTCCATAGCACAGGCTTCCCGCTCAATGATCCACTCCTTCAGACCGAAGTACCATGATCCACATAAGGAGGTAAGGAAGATGTATCTACGTCCCCATGTACACGTAATAGGTCACATAGGCTTACAGTGCGAATACCTCATCATGGTGTCAACAAGTGGGAAGAACATTCAACTAAATCGCACGATAGGTGACCTGTTACACTCATGCCCTAATCTGGTATAATTTAAAACTGTTGTGATAGGCCTCGAATCGAAGATTAGAAGTACAACTGAGTTCTGGCTCGTGGCTGCACATTGCCGAAGGGGTAGGGATGATCCCACATGTTTGTGCATTGCATGCCTATCCAACAGAAGGGAGTTCATACCATCCTATCCCAGACGGTAAGTGACCCGACTCCCCACAATTGATTTCTGGCACGCGTTATAATTTCTAAAAGGCCTTGAGCATGTCTAAAGGCAACCACCCACGCAAGGCCAACCATAGGATAGCAAACTATCAAGATAGTAGGCTGTCTTGACCACCGAAAACAAGCCACCGAAAGTAGCCTGGGCATGAATCCGGTGCCTATTTCTAGTGGGTACACTGGCTACTGTCGAGGTTTCGATGACCGTGGGTCCTGCCACTAGCATTATAAATGGTTTTGAATGATCCCAAATCATCCTCCACACCTTTCTTTTGATGTGAACACCTTATGGACCTAAATGTGTGGGTCCTCGTGTCCTAAAACTCATTTTAACCCGATTGGTTCAAAAGAGGCCCAAAACAAATAGACCCTCAAGCCCAACTTAAGTTATAAGTTGGGAAATGAGGATTCATTTCTTCATTTCCCTTGTGCCCAATGTATGAGAGGAGAGAAAGAGGAGAGGAAAAAGAAGAAGAGGAAGGAGAAGGGGATTGAAGGCCTACCTTGGTGCCGGCTACCGTCTTATTGCCGGAATCACTGCCGGAGGTAAGTACAACCTCCCATACCACTTTCCCTCTTCATTTTGACCTAGAAAAAGCTAGGAATGGATGGAATCTTAGTGTACACACTATGTTATGGTTGTAGGATGGGTGTTCTACCCTCCTGGTGTTGTTGCTGAGCTCGAACCAAGCTCGGTGAGCTCCAAAAACATGTAATGCTAAAAGACCAACTAGGATTTCGATCGTTCGATCAACATATCTCCCAAATGGCTTAATGGAAATGGAATTTTCTCGGCTTATAATGATTCTAGAAACATCCCCTATGAACTCCACAGAACAAATCCTGATGATCGGGCCCGAGCTGGAAAGCCCTAATTCGGGTTGGACCTTTCTGTGTCCACCGAAAATATGGCACAGGAAGCACTGTAGTTGTTGTTGATGGGTTGTTTCTAGTGGAAAAATGAGCCTAATGTACTCTCTGTCACCTCCACTAGAAACATGACTGATATTTCTGGTGGAAATACCCTGTTTTCGATGGATGTTTCCACTGACAGTATTGTCACCTAAGAACTATGTCTGTACCCTTTGGAGGTGACCTATGTGGGTCCCTCCTGATGTTTCTGGTGTGTACTAATGTACTATTCCCTTGTGTCTAGGATAGTGATGTGCACGTGCCCCGAAGTCATAATTGAATTGATCGATCGATGGCCATACTTGAACCCAAACACAATCGATTGTAAAACAGGTGAGGGATGGACTGTGTTTATTTTTGAAATGTTTATTATTTATTAAATTTCTCACATGCTTGAAATTATATGTTTAATTGAAATGGTCATTTCACGATCATGATATGAATTGTATGGAATGTATGACGGGATCCGGTGCGGCCAAGGTGGTACCGATACCATGATTGCCATATGTATATTGGATGTGTGTGTGTGTGAGACAGAATCTGGCATGGCCGAGGTGATATCGGTGATGTGACTGCCATATGTATGTTGCATTCATGCATTGATTATGTGCATTGGAGTTAGTTGTAGTCGTGGGTTACACTTTATGGCCAAGATCTCACTGGTATCATGTACCCCGGGACTACATTTGGAAATGGATACGCTTCGTGGCCGAGGTCTTGCCAGTGTTGCGTAGTCCATACTCAACTATAATATATATGCTAGATTAGGTAAATGGTCTTGGGTTTCACCTTATGGCCAAGGTCTCTCTGGTATCGTGTACCAGGGACTGTATTTGGAGATGGATTACACTTTGTGGCCGAGGTCTCTCCAGTATCGTGTAATCCATACTAATTGTATCATTATGAAGGCATATAGTATATATATGGTTAGGTATCACTCCCTATGCTACGGACCCTTGCCAACAGGGGTTGAGGTGTTAGATAACCCATTGTGGTATGTTTGATGTGTCTTTTTGAAGTACCATTCCCATGGTACGATGTGATTATTGCCAAAGGTGGGAACCTGTCTGGCATGACCAATGTGTTACCGATGCCGTGACTGCCAAGAGGGGATTATCAGGGGTTTGTTGGGTGACCCATGGATGCATACGGGGACCGACAGGCTTCTAATCATGGCTAGGGTTTGTATCGCTACGTAGTCAATGTCGTTTCTGAGATGAGGGATACAGCCTAATGCGTCGTAGTAGCATTCACCAGACTTAGTTGTATTATTAGGTGGATAATACATTAAGGAATTGCATCACGAGCATCATGGACTATATGCTTAATTTTTACAATCATGCATCATAAATTACTACTGCTATTAACTTGCTTGGATGTGCTTGACCCCACCCCTTATTGAGCGAGTTGGAAAGCTCACCCCACGTATACACCCCTTTTTAGATGATGATGTAGGTATCGTGGTGCTGATGGTGGGTGATCCAGTATCTTTTGGGTTAGAGTATGGTGTGAGCGACTGGTGGATGCCAGAAGCGGAGGAGCATGACCAGGACTGTGCTTGCGACTACGGTGCTTACACCGCACCATGAGATTATATATCATATTTTGATATTTTTGGATATAGCTGTGGATTGTATATATTCTTGCGGTTATAAGTATATGTTATGAATGGATGTAGCAGAATAACTTGGTTATTACTATTATATTACCATTAGATGTTTCTCCATTTTACTTATAATTCCGCTACTATACTCTGATTCCGCTGCTTATACTGGTTTGTGATGTGAGATTGTGAAAATGTTAAGGTACTGCTATCAGAGATCCTGGTAGATTTTAAGACAGGTACGTGTCTTACTCACACCGTCGGTATTCCTAATGGTAATTTGGGTCTGTAGGGAGTGGGGTGTGACAGCTATTGTATCAGAGCGCGATGCTCTGCCTTAACTCACAATCTCAACCAAACCATGATTTTAGAGAATTTAGGATTTAATAAAAATCTCAATATAATAATAATAGAATTTGCACAATTAGGAGACAAGTATAGGTGTTAAAACCATTTCATTATAATGAAGAACTTGAATACACAGCTTACACTTTTTATAAAATTAAAGTACGCAAAGCAAGAAATCCTAACTAGCCTAAGACTAGGAAATTAAACAACTGAAGCATATGACATAATGGAAAAGTTCAACTAAACCTAAAACATCACTCAAATAAAATATAAAAATGAAAATCCTAAAAGCTACAGTTGCAAGCAAGCCACTACTCTTACTGCTGCTGCTACTGCTGGTTTTGTTCTTTACCTGTGCTTGATTCAGACCATGTGTTCTTGGAGGATGCACCGGGATACCCAGATGGAAGACCATCACCTGCATCTATGCCTCTAGGGAGGCCACTCTATTTTCTATAAGACAATAGGTCCTGTCCACGCTCTCGAGGTGGTTGTCCATACTCCTCATCAGTGACATAGTGGTGTCCAGTCGGGCCATAACATCATTGAGACCATAAGGCCTCGCACCCCTAGTGCTCTGAGATGTAGAAGCCGCCATAGAACCCATAGCTTGGGGATCAGGTGGTGGAGACCCACCAACCCAGTAGCTTCTCCTCCTACCTCATCGGCACCGCCACCCTCTACCTCCATAAGCTGCTGACCCTCTCCTGGGATAGGTGTCACCTCCCTCCGATCTATGGTCATCTTCCTCAAATAGTCTTGGTTGAAGTCTATTACCTCTTCACCCAAGCGTGCCTCGCCCTCCAAGTCCACACCAAAGCAGCGAAAGATGTCAGTCAATATCCTCCTGTAGCATAGGTTTCCTACTCGATGATCCTGCCCTTCAGACAGAGTTACCATGGTCCACATTAGGAGGTAAGGCAGATGTATCTGCGCCCCTATGTACACGCAGTATGTCACATAGGCTTGCAGAGCGGATATCTCATTATAATGTCCACAAGTGGGGAGGATATTCAGCTGAATTGCATGGCAGACAACCTTTGGAGTGGCAAAGTAGTTGACTGAACAGTTCCATCCCTGGGCTTCCTTAGTCAGCATGTCATTGATCTCCTGGAAGGTGTCGGGACTCTGAAATTCATATGTTGGAGTCTAAGGTGGGCAGTACACTAGGTCACCGGCATTACTGATCATCAAATTATTTGCCAGCTGCCCCATGTCAAAGGAGATCTCCACCCCCCTCACATAGGAGGTGATCTATATCTCTTCGGTACCCTGGTTCACGCATTCCATGTTAGAGTAGAATATCCTGACCAGGGTGGGGTAGTAGTATCAGTTGGGTTTTAGGGTGCGGTACCACCTGATCTCCTCAAATCGTTGATGAAGACAGAATGCACAAAAGTCATTGGTCCTCACATAGACTCTAGGGTCGACGTTACGGTGCTCAAAAAACTCCCAACGTTCTTTCTCAACCACAGAGCAGAACAAGATTGGGTTGAACTGCTCGGCGGCATCTTACTCCTCTTGTGTAAAAGCACGTCAGGTATGTACTAAACGTCCAGACATTGTTGCAAGATGATCCCTAAGGATTTGGAATGGAAAACCTAGTTAAATGGCTACATGCAAAACTCACAGAGAAGAAAATCACAAAAACTAGGTTTCAAAGAGAGAAAACGTACCTTGGATGCAAATGCTGCTCCAATCGATTGTGAAATAGCACGAGGAAGGTAGGGAATGGGTAGCAAATGGCTCCTTGGCTGTTTCCACACCTTTCTCACAAGAGCAAATAGGGTTTTGTGTGAATAACCCAAGGCCCGAGCCTATTTATGGCCGATTTGGTACCAACGAAAACAAGTCACTGGGAACACTGGGCATGCTTTTGGTGCCTATTTCTGGTGAAAGGGAAAATTTGGTTTTAGCCATGTTTTGCTCACCGAAAATACCACTAATATTTTTGGTGGGTTAATCCATATTTTTGGTGGTTTGACTCCCTATTTCCAGTGGATTCAATTAAAAAATAAATCATATTAAATTTTCAAACCTAAGTTTTTATTTGGGCCCTTGATGGTGTGCCGCTTTGGATGTATACACGATCGGATCTTAATATGTGTGGATCCCACTTATGCAGGCCCTAACCCTAGTTTTGACTGTGGTATACATGTGGGACCCACTGTGTATGCGTGTGTTCCAATTACATGCAACCTTGTTTATGCATGTGTACTAATCGAATTCCTTCACAGGAATCATGTCACATCGAAACACCCGATCCCGATCCCAATCACGCCCGTCACCTCTCGCTTCCCCTACATGGAATTGGGGCAGACCCCGTAATACACCTCCGGCCCCGCCTGTACTTACGGCTCAGGATGTGGCATCCATCATGAATAACATGATGCGGGAAGTGGAAGAAAGACAAAATCAGTTTATGACCGGGATCAATAATAGAATCCAAGCAGCAATGGAAGCCCGCAATGCACCACCCACACCTTCTACTCCATCGACACCCATTCCAATACCCTTCTAGATTGGCTACTCTTCAAATGTCTGGAGGGGCACAAGTGCATGGGCATGTGCAAGATCCGATGCCGGATCAAGCTCAAGCCCATGTAGAGGGCTGGACAGACTTGACAAAGATGATGGAGAAGTTTCAACGGCTTACGTCCCCATGTTTCTTCAAGGTTGGGCAAGACCCATTATATCCATCAAGATGGATTGGTGGAATGGAGAAGGTTTTTAGACTGATGGACTACACCGATGAGAAAAAAATTTTGTGTGCACGCTATCAGTTACAGAATGAAGCAGATGATTGGTGGAGTGCCACTGAGCCTATTTTGAGGGCTAGTAACCCAAACCCTACTTGATCAGACTTCAAAGGGACCTTCTTTAAGAACTATTTTCTGGAAAGCTTCTGGGATAGGAGAGAGTGTGAGTTCTCTCAGTTGGTTCAAGGTTCCCGGTCTGTGCTAAAAAATCAGCAACGCTTCGAGAAGCTATTTCATTTTTCTCCTGAGCATCTCAGAGGTGATAGAGCCATAGCAAAGAAGTTTGAGAAAGGATTGAGGCCAGGTATTGGGTCAACCATTGTGGGGTTGAAACTGCAAACCTATGCTGAGGTGGTCCAAGTGGCCAAGTCTATTGAAGACCTGCATAGGGATAACTACACGGCTTAGCAAGGAACGGGAAAGAGGCCAATGGGATCTATTGATTCTAGAGGAGGCAACAAACCTTTCCGAGTGCCTTACGCCAACCCAACTTCAGTGTAGTTTAGGAGGCCTGATGCTAGTTAAACTTCCCAATCCTCCCGATCTAGTACAGTATCACAGTCTTTGGGATCGGTCCCGAGATGTTTTCATTGTGATCAATCGGGCCACATAGCGAGGACATGCCCCCATCGAAGGCCAGGTGATGCACCCTACACTATGCCACCTGGGCCCTAGCAGACATATTTAGCCCCTACATGACCAGAGACCACAGGGCAGAGTGTTTGCTATGACTGCAGAAGATGCTGAGGCTGCATCCGGTGAAGTGATAGGTATATTATTGATATCATTATTGCCTGCACATGTGTTATTTGACTCAGGAGCCTCGCATTCGTTCGTGTCACCGGCATTTACTAAGAAGATGGGAATTCCACCTAAGGAACTGACTCAATGTTTGGCTGTGAGTACCCCTATAGGAAGTGTAGTGGGTTTGAACTATGTTTATGAGCTTTGTCCAGTGACCATAGGTGATCATGAGTTGAATGCTCACTTGATTGAGTTGGATATGACCGACTTCAACGTCATTTTAGGAATGGATTGGTTGTCTTCATACAGGGCCAGTGTGCTATGTGTGGAGAAGGCTATCATTTTCAAACCTTTTGATGATGATAAGTTTGTGTTCCAAGGGGATAAACTCAAGAAACCTAAGAAAGTTATCATATCCATACTCCAGATGAAGAAGCTATTGGATAAGGGATGTCAAAGCTACTTAGCATCTGTGATGGATATTGCGGTAGAGATTAGGCTATTGACTGAGCTAGATGTGGTGAGGGAATTTTCAGATGTATTCCTGGATGACTTGATAGGTTTGCCATCGGTCTGAGAGACAAAGTTTGCTATAGACCTACTCCTTGGTTCGGCACCAGTGTCAAAGGCCCTTCACCGTATGGCCCCCACAGAGTTAAAGGAATTGTAGGTGCAACTTTAAGACCTTCTGAAGAAGGGATTCATTAGACCTAGTGTGCTTCCATAGGGAGCACTAGTTTTGTTTGGCAAGAAAAAAGGTGGAAGTATGAGATTGTGTATTGATTACCGGGAGCTCAATAAGCTAACCATCAAAAACCGATATCCTTTACCAAGGATAGATGATTTATTTTATCAGTTGCAGGGTGCCAAGGTGTTCTCTAAGATCAACCTTAGATCGAGCTACCACCAGCTTAGGATCAAGGATAGTGATGTTAGCAAGACAACCCTCAGATCAAGGTATGGACATTATAAGTTCTTGGTAATGTCATTTGGGTTGACCAATGCACCAGCTGTGTTTATGGATTTGATGAACCGGGTATTCTAGGATGTCTTAGACAAGTTTGTGATAGTGTTCATTGATGACATTTTGGTCTACTCCAAGAGGAACATGTTGTTCATCTGAGGTTGGTACTGCAATGGCAACTCTATGCCAAATTCGGCAAGTGCAAGTTTTGGTTGTCACAGGTGGTATTCCTAGGCCACATTGTTTCAGCCAAGAGTATAAAGATTGACCCAGGCAAGGTGAAGGCAATATTAGAATGGGAGACTCCCAAGAGTATAGCAGAATACATAGTTTTCTAGGATTGGCCGGATACTACAAGAGGTTTATGGAGAACTTCTTTCGCATTGCTACTCCGATGACCTGACTCACACGAAAGGGTATAAAATTTGAGTGGTCTAATGCTTGTGAGAAAAGCTTCAAGGAGCTAAGGCAAAAGTTGATATCATCTCTAGTTTTGACTTTTTCGACTAGTACAGGTGGTATGGTTGTTTATAGTGATGCCTCCAAGCTGGGATTGGGTTGTTTATTGATGCAGCCCGGGAAAGTCATTGCCTATGCATCACGCTAGTTAAAGGATTATGAGAAGAACTACCACACCCATGATATGGAGTTGGTAGCTGTGATTTTTGCACTGAAAATCTGGAGCCACTACCTATATGGAAAGAAGAGTGAGATCTTTAGTGATCATAAGAGCCTCAAGTATTTCTTCACCCAAAAGGAGCTCAACATGAGACGGAGGCGTTGGTTGGAGTTGATGAAGGATTATGATTGTACTATTCACTATCACCCCGGAAAGGCCAATATGGTAGTTGATGCACTTAGTCAAAAATCCCAATCACTGACTTTGGCATCAGTGACCACCAATGAGTATCTCCTAGAGGAGGCCAGGAAGCTAGACTTGGAGCTATTAGTAGAGGGTGTCACCTTGTCACTATCAGCATTGGTGGTACAACCTAGTCTGGTGGATAGGATCACTATAGCTCAGGTTACTGATGCAGAGCTACAAAAGCTGATAGTAGAATGCCAGGAAGGAACCTAAATGGACCCAGATTTCTCAGTGACTGAAAGTGGGATCCTCAAGTTCAAAGGGAGGTTATGTGCGCCCAATGATGGTGAATTGAGGGACACAGTTTTGAGAGAGGCACATAACTCTCTATACTCCTTTCACCCCGGCAGCACTAAAATGTAAAAGGGCCTCAAAGGCTCCTACTAGTGGAAAGGAATGAAGAATGATGTGGCCACGCATGTGTCTCGATGCCTCACATGCTAGCAAGTCAAGGCTGAGAGATAGTGACCCCATGGGTTATTACAGTCCCTACCTATTCTAGAGTGGAAATGGAGGAATTTTACTATAGACTTCGTCACGGGCCTATCTCATACATAGAAGGCTATGGATGCCATTTGGGTAGTTGTGGACCGCTTGAACAAGGCAGCCCACTTTATCCCAATCAAGATTACATTTTCTATGGATAAGTTAGCTAAGTTGTATGTCGATAACATCATCAGGTTGCATGGTGTACTAGTTAATATCATCTCTGATCGAGATCCCAGGTTCACTTCCAAGTTCTGGACCTGTGTGCAGATGGCCATGGGCACACAGTTGGCTTTCAGCACTTCCTTTCACCCTCGGACCGATGGTCAATCAGAGAGGACTATTCAGATATTGGAGGACCTACTCTGAGCATGTGCCTTGGATATGAGTTATGGTTAGGATGAGCACATTTCCTTTATTGAGTTCTCCTACAACAACAGTTATCAGGCCACCATCGAGATGTCCCCATTCGAGGCACAGTATGGCAGGAAATGCCAGACTCCACTCTATTGGGATGAGGTTGGTGAGCGGCATATTTTGGGTCTGGACTTGATACAGGCTACTAGTGAAAAAGTGAATGTGATCAGAGAAAGGATCAAGGCAGCTCAGTTTAGGCAGAAAAGCTAAGCAGATGTTAGGAGGAAACATCTGGAGTTTGGCGTTGGAGACAAGGTCTTCTTGCGGATCTCCTCAGTTAAAGGGGTGATACGTTTCGGAAAGAAGGGAAAGCTTAGTCCAAGGTTTATGAGACCGTATGATGTACTAGAGAGGATCGGACTGGTGGCTTACTGGATAGCCTTGCCACCAGAGTTGGATGGCACACATGATGTCTTCCATATATCTATGCTGAGGAAGTACATTTCTGAACCGACTCACGTCTTGACTTACTTACCCCGTAAGCTGGATGAGGACTTTGCCTATGTGGTGTATCCAGAGAATATTGTTGATAGGAAGGACCATGTTCTTCACAGCCGCACTCTTTCCTTCGTCAAGGTGAAATGGATGAACCACCCCGAACAGGAAACATCTTGGGAGCGAGAAGATGAAATGATGAAGCAATATCTGGATTGTTTGATTTGCCAAGTATGTTCAATTTTGAGGATGAAATTCTTATAAGGTGGGGGGGATGTTACACCCATGCCCTAATCCGGTATAATTTGAAACTGTTGTGACAGGCCTCGGATCGGAGATTGGAAGTACAATCGGGTTTTGGCTCATAGCTGCACATTACCGAAGGGGTAGGGATGACCCCACATATTCGTGCATTGTATGCTTATCTAACTGGAGGGGGTTCATACCTTCCGATCCTAGACAGTAAATGACCCGACTCCCCACACTTGATTTCTAGTACGCATCATAATTACTGTAAGGCATTGAGTATGTCCGAGGGAAGCCACCCGTGTAAGGCTAACCATAGGATAGCAAGTTGTCAAGACAGCAGGATGTCTTGACCATAGGAAACAAGCCACTGGAAGCATCCTGGGCATGAATCTGGTGCCTGTTTTTGGTGGGTACACTGGCTGCTGTCGAGGTTTTGATGCCTGTGGGTCCCACCACTCATATCGTAAATGTTTCCAAATGATCCCAAATCATCCTCCACACCATCCTCTTGATGTGAACACCTTATGGACCTAAATGTGTGGGTCCTTGTGCACCTTATGGACCTAAATGTGTGGGTCCTCGTGTCCCAAAACTCATTTTAACCCGATTGGTTTAAAAGAGGCCCAAACCAAATAGACCCTTAGACACAACTTAAGTTATAAGTTGGGAAATGAGGATTCATTTCCTCATTTCCCATGTGCCCAATGTAAGAGAGGAGAGAAAGAGGAGAGGAAGAAGAAGAAGAGGAAGGAGAAGGGGCTTAAAGGCCTACCTTGGTGCTGGCTACTGCCTTGTTGCCAGAATCGCTGCTGGAGGTAAGTACAACCTCTCATGCCACTTTCTCTTTATTTCAACCTAGATAAAGCTAGGAATGGATGGAATCTTGGTGTACACACCATGTTATGGTTATAGGATGGGTGTTCTACCCTCCCGGTGTTGCTACCGAGCTCAAACCAAGCTCGGTGAGCTCCGACAACACGTAATGCCAAAAGACCAACTGGGGTTTCGATCATTCGATCAAAATATCTCCCAAACGGCTCAGTGGAAATGGAATTTTCTTGGATTAGAATGATGCTAGAAACATCCCTTAAAAACTCTATGAAACAAATCCCAGCAATCGGGCCCGAGCTAGAAAGCCCCAATTCGAGTTGGACCTTTCTGTGTCCACCAAAAATATGGCACAGGAAACATTGTAGCTGTTTCCAATGGGTAGTTTCCTATGGAAAAATGAGCCTAATGTGCTCTCTGTCACCACCGAAAATAGTATTGATACTTCCGGTGGAAATGCCCTGTTTCCTGTGGGTTTTTCCAGTGACAGTACTGTCACCTAAGAGCTGTGTCTATATCCTTTGGGGGTGACCTGTGTGGGTCCCTCCTGATGTTTACAATCCATACTGATGTACGATTCCATTGTGTCTAGGAAAGTGATGCACATGTGCCTCGAAGCCAGAATTGAATTGATCGATCGGTGGCCGTACTTGAACCCAAACACAACCGATCATAAAATAGGTGAGGGATGGACTGTGTTTATTTTTGAAATATTTATTATTTATTAAATTGCTCACATGCTTAAAATTATTTATTTAATTAAAATTTTCATTTCACGATCATGATATGAATTGTATGGAATGTATGACGGGATCTAGTGTGGCCAAGGTGGTACTGATATCGCTGTATATATGTTGGAGGTGTGAGTGTGTGTGAGACAGAATCCGGCATGGTCGAGGTGGTACCAGTGCCTGATTTCCATATGTATGTTACATTCAAGCATTGATTATGTGCATCGGAGTTAGTTGTTGTCGTGGGTTATACTTTGTGACCAAGGTCTCGTTAGTATCATGTACCCCGATTCTACATTTGAAAATGGATACGCTTCGTGGCCGAGGTCTTGCCGGTGTTGCGTAGTCCATACTCAATTGTGATATGTATGCTAGATTAGGTAAATAGTCTCGGGTTTCACCTTGTGGCCACGGTCTCTCTGGTATCGTGTACCCAAGACTGTATTTGGAGATGGATTACACTTTGTGGCCGAGGTCTCTCCGATATCGTGTAATCCATACTAACTGTATCATTATAAAGGAATGCAGTATATATGTGGTTAGGTATCACTCCCTATGCTATGCCCCCTTGCCAATAGGGGTTGGGGTGTTGGATAACCCATTGTGGTATGTTTGATGTGTCTTTCTGAAGTGCCACTCCCACGGTACGATGTGATTATTGCCGGAGGCGGGAACCTGTCAAGCATGGCCGATGTGTTACCAGTGTCGTGACTACCAGGAGGGGATTATCAGGGGTTTACTAGGTGACCCATGGACGCATACGGGGATCTACAGGCTTCTAATCATGGCTAGGGTTTGTATCGCTACGTAGTCGATGTCACTTTCGAGATGAGGGATATAGCCTAATGCGTCATAGTAGCATTCACCAGGCTTAGTTTGTATTGTTAGGTGGATAATAAATAAATGAACTGCATCACGAGCATCATGGACTATGTGCTTAATTTTTGTAATCATGCATCATAAATTACTACTGCTATTGACTTGCTTGGATGTGCTTGACCCCACCCCTCACTGAGCGAGTTGGAAAGCTCATCCCACGTATACACCCCTTTTTAGATGATGATGCAGGTATCGTGGTGCAGATGGTGGGTGATCCAGTAACTTCTGGGTTGGAGTACAGTGTGAGTGACTGGTGGATGCCAGAAGCGGAGGAGCACGACTAGGACTGTGCCTACGACCACTATGCTTATGCCGCACCGTGAGATTGTATATCATATATTGATATTTTTGGATATAGCTGTGGACTGTATATATTCTTGAGGTTATAAGTATATGTCACGGATGGATGTAACAGAATAACTTGGTTATTGCTATTATATTACCATTAGATGTTTTCCCATTTTACTTATATTCCGCTACTATACTCTGATTCCGCTGCTTATACTGGTTTGTGATGTGAGATTGTGAAAATGTTAAGGTACTGCTATTAGAGATCCTGATAGGTTGTAAGACAGGTACATGTCTTACTCACACCACTAGTATTCCTAATGGTAAGTTGGGTCTGCTGGGAGTGGGGTGTGACATGACCTTTGGAGTAGCAAAGTAGTTAACTGAGCGGTTCCACCCCTTGGCCTCCTTAGTCAACATGTCATTTATCTCCTGAAAAGTACCTGGACTCTGGAAGTCATAAGCTGCAGTCCGAGGCGGGCAGTACACCAAGTCACCAGCATTGCTGGCCATCAGAATATTGGCCAACTGCCCCATGTCAAAGGAGATCTCCACCCCCTTCACATAGGAGGTGATCTGCATCTCTTCAGTACCTTGATTCAAGCATTATAGGTTGGAGTAGAATAACCTGGCCAATGTAGGGTAGTAGTACTTGTTGGGTTTTAAGATGCGGTACCACCCAACATCATCAAACCATTGACGGAGATGGAATGCATGGAAGTCATTGGTCCTCACATAGACTCCTGGGTCCACATTGTGGTGCTCGAAGAGTTCCCAATGGTCTTGCTCAGCCACAGAGCGGAAAAAGATTGGGTTGAACTAAGCAGCGACGCCTTGCTCCTCTTGTTCAACGGCACATCAGGTACGTACACAGCGTACAGACATCATTGGAATATGATTCATAAGGATTAAGAATGAAAAACCCATTTTAATGGCTAAATGTAATGCTCACAGAGAAGAAAATCATAAAACTAGGTTATAGAGAGGAGGAACATACCTTTGGTGCGAATGCGGCACTGATTGATCACGAAATAGCTAGAGGAAGGTAGGGAATGGGTTGCAAAGTCCTCCTTGGCCATTTCCACACCTTTTCCACAAGTTAAAATAGGGTTTTGTACAATGAAACCCAAACCCGAGCCTATTTATAGCCGTTTTGGAGCCATCGGAAACAACCCACCAGAAACACTGGGCATGCTTCTGGTGCCTATTTCCAGTGAAGTGAAAAATCCTGAATTGCTCTCTGTTTTTCCCACTGGAAATAACACTAATACTTTTGGTGGATTAAGCCATATTTCCGATGAGAAGTCTCCCTATTTCTAGTGGACAAAATTGGAAAATAAATTATTTTATTTTTCAAATCTAAATTATTATTTTGTTGCCCTAATTGTGTGCCCCTACTTGATATGTGGGCGATCGGATCCAAATATATGCGGACCCCACCTATGCATACCCTAACCCTAATTTTTCTATCGTATATATGTGGGGCCCACTATGCATGCATATGTTCCGATTACATGCAACCTTATATATGCATGTGCACTAATCGGATTCCTCCACAGGAGTCATGTCATGCAGGAACACTCGATCCAGATCCCAATCCCAATCATGCCCGTTGCCTCCCACTTCCCCTACATGGAATCGAGGTAGACCACACAATGCACCTCTGGCTCTTCCTATACTTATAGCCTAGGATGTGGCATCCATCATAGATAACATGATACGGGGAGTTGAGGAAAGGCAAAACCAGTTTATGGTCGGGATTGATGATAGGATCTAGGCGGCAATGGAGGCCCGTAATGCACTGCCCGCACCTCCTACTCCACCGACACCCATTCTAATACCCATTGGATCGGCTACCCTTCAAATTTCTGGTGGGGCACAAGTGCATGGGCAAGGGCATCCAAATGTGCATGGGCAGGTGCAAGACCCGATGCCAGATCAAGACCAGGCCCATGTAGAGGGCTAGACAGACTTGACGAAAATGATGGAAAAGTTTCAATGGCTTAGGCCCCCATACTTCTCAATGGTGGGCCAAGATCTGTTGTATCCATCAAGATGGATTGGTGGAATGGAGAAGGTTTTTAGACTGATGGGTTCCATTGAGGAGGAAAAAATTTTGTGTGCAGGCTATCAGTTACAGAATGAAGCAGATGATTGGTGGAGTGCGACCAAGCCTATTCTGAGGGCTAGTAACCCGAACCCCACTTGGGCAGACTTCAAAGGGGCCTTCTTTGAGAACTATTTTTTGAAAAGCTTCTGGGATAGGAGAGAGAGTGAGTTCTCTCAGTTGGTTCAAGGTTCCTAGTCTGTGCTCGAGTATCAGCAATGCTTCGAAGAGTTATTCCATTTTGCTCTTGAGCATCTCAGAGGTGACAAAGCTAAAGAAAAGAAGCTTGAGAAAGGGTTGAGGCCAGGTATTGGGTTAACCATTGTGGGGTTGAAGCTGCAGACCTATGCTGAGGTGGTCCAAGTGGCCAAATCTGTTGAAGATCGGCATAGAGACAACTTCATAGCCTAGCAAGGAACGGGAAAGAGGCCAATGGGATCTACTGATTCTAGGGGAGGTAGCAAACCTTTTTAAGTGCCCTATGTCAACTTTAGTGCAATTCAGGAAGCCTAATGCTAGTCAGACTTCCCAATCCTCCCACTCTAGTTTGTATCTCAGTCTTCAAGATCGAGCCCGAGATGCGTTTATTGTGATCAGCTGGGCCACATGGCGAGGACATGCCCCCACCGAAGGCTAGATGATGCACCCTACACTATGCCACCTAGGCCCTAATAGACATATTCAGCCCCTAGACCAGCGTAGCCAATACAAGGCCAGAGACCACAGGGCAGAGTGTTTGCTATGACTGTAGAAGATGCTGAGGCTGCACCTGGTGTAGTGGCAAGTACATTATTGATATCATTATTGACTGCACATGTGTTATTTGACTCAAGATCCTCGCATTCATTCATGTCACCAGCATATACGAAGAACATAAGCATTCCACCCAAGGGACTGACTTAATATTTGGCTGTGAGCACCCCTACAGGAAGTGTAGTGGGTTTAAACTATGTTTATGAGCCTTGTCCAGTGAACATAGGTGAACATGAGTTGAATGCTCACTTGATCGAGTTGGATATGACCGACTTTGACGTGATTTTAGGAATAGACCGGTTGTCCGCATACAGAGCCAGTGTGCTATGTGCAGAGAAAATTATTATTTTCAAACCTCGTGATGATGATGAGTTTGTGTTCCAAGGGGATAGGTCCAAGAAACCTAAGAAGGTTATCATACCCGCACTCCAGATGAAGAAGCCACTGGATAAGGGATGTCAAGGTTACTTAGCATCTGTGATGGATACTGAGATAGAGATTAGGCCATTAACCGAGCTTGATGGGGTGATGGAATTTCTCGATGTATTCCTGGATGACTTGACAGGTTTACCCCAGGACCGAGAGACAGTGTTTACTATAGACCTACTCCCTAGCTCGCACCAGTGTCAATGGCCCCTTATCGTATGACCCCCACAGAGTTGAAGGAATTTTAGGTGTAACTTCAAGACCTTCTAATGAAGGGATTCATTAGTCCTAGTGTGTCTCTATGGGGAGCACCAGTATTGTTTGTCAAGAAGAAAGATGGAAGTATGAGATTGTGCATTAATTACCGGGAGCTTAATATGCTAACTATCAAGAACCGGTATCCTTTGCCAAGGTTAGATGATTTATTTGATCAGTCACAGGGTGCCAAGGTATTCTTCAAGATCGACCTTAGATCGGGCTACCACCAGCTTAGGATCAATGATAGTGATGTCAGTAAGACAGCCTTTAGATCAACGTATGGACATTATGAATTCTTGGTACAATCATTTGGGTTGACCAATGCACTGGCTGTATTTATGGACTTGATAAACCGCATATTCTAGGATGTCCTAGATAAGTTTGTGATAGTATTCATTGATGACATTTTGGTCTACTCCAAGAGTGCAGAGGAACATGATGTTCCCCTAAGGTTAGTACTACAATGGCAAGTGCGAGTTTTGGCTATCACAGGTGGCATTCCTAGGCCACATTGTTTTAGATAAGGGTATAGAGGTCAACCTAGGCAAGTTGAAGAAAGTTCTAGAATGGGAGATTCCCAAGAGTGTAGCAGACATATGTAGTTTTCTAGGATTGGCTGGATACTATAGGAGATTTATCGAGAACTTCTCTTGTATTGCTACTCCGATGACTCGACTCACATGAAAGGGTATAAAATTTGAGTGGCCTGATGCTTGTGAGAAGAGCTTCAAGGAGCTAAGGAAAAGGTTGATATCAGCTCTAGTTTTGACTACTCCGACCGGTACAGGTGGTATGGTTGTGTATAGTGATGCTTCCAAGCTGGGATTGGGTTGTGTATTGATGCAGCACTAGAAAGTCATTGCTTATGCATCTCGTCAGTTGAAGGATTATGAGAAGGACTACCCCATCCATGATTTGGAGTTGGTAGTTGTTATTTTTGCGCTGAAAATTTGGAGACACTGCCTATACGGTGAGAAGAGTGAGATCTTCAGTGACCATAATAGCCTCAAGTACTTCTTCACCCAAAAAGAGCTCAACATGAGAATGAGGCATTGGTTAGAGCTAATAAAGGATTATGATTATACTATCCACTATCACCCAGGAAAGGCCGATGTGGTAGCTGATGCACTTAGTCTGAAATCCCAGTCACTGACACTTACATCACTGACCACCAATGAGTATCTCCTTAAAGAGGCCAGGAAACTAGGCTTGGAACTGTTAGTAGAGGGTGTCACTTTGTCACTATCGGCATTGGTGGTACAACCTAGTCTGGTGGATAGGATCACTATAGCTCAGGTTACTAATGCAGAGTTGTAGATGCTGATAGCAAAATGCCATAAAGGAAACCAAAAGGACTTGGAATTCTCTGTAACTGAAAGCAGAATTCTCAAGTTTAAAGGGACGTTGTGTGTGCCCAATGATGGTGATTTAAGAGACACAATTTTGAGAGAGGCACATAGTGCTCCATACTTCATTCACCCCGACAGCACTAAAATGTACAAGGACCTCAAAGGCTCCTACTGGTGGAAAGGAATGAAGAATGATGTGGCCACGTATGTGTCTAGATGCCTCATATGCCAGCATGTCAAGGTTGAGAGATAGAGGTCCCATGGGTTATTACAATCCCTACCTATTCTGAAATGAGAGAATATTACCATGGACGTCATCACAGGCCTACCCTGTACACAAAAGGGTATGGATGCCATTTGGGTAGTTGTGAACCGCTTGACCAGAGTAGCTCACTTTATCCCAATCAAGATCACATTTTCTATGGATAAGTTGGCCAAGTTATATATCGATAACATCATCAGATTACATGGTGTGTCTATTAGTATCATCTTCGATCGAGATCCCAGGTTCACTTCCAAGTTCTGGACACGTGTGCAGAAGGTTATGGGCACACAGCTGGATTTCAGCACTGCCTTTCATCCTCAGATCGATGGTCAGTTGGAAAAGGACTATTCAGACATTGGAGGACCTACTCCAAGCATGTGCCTTGGATATGAGTTATAGTTGGGATGAGCACATTTTCCTTATCTAGTTCCCCTACAACAACAGTTATCAGGCCACCATTAGAATGTCCCCATTCGTGGCACAGTATGGCAAGAAGTGCCAAACTTTACTCTATTGGGATGAGGTTGGTAAGCGACATATTTTGGGTCCAGACTTGATACAAGATACTAGTGAAAAGGTGAATGTGATTAGAAAAAGGATCAAGGCAGCTCAATCTAGGCAGAAAAGCTATGCGGATGTTAGGAGAAAACATCTGGAGTTTGGTGTTGGAGACTAGGTGTTCTTGCGGTTCTCCCCAGTTAAAGGGGTGATGTGGTTCGGCAAGAAGGGAAAGCCTAGTCCAAGGTTTATGGGACCATATAATATACTGGAGAGGATCGGACTGGTAACTTACCAAATAGTTTTACCGCCAGAGTTGGAAGGTACACATGATGTCTTCCATATTTCTATGTTGAGAAAGTACATTTCCGACCCCACTCACGTCTTGAATTACATACCCTGTGAGTTGGACGAGGATTTTACCTACTTGGAGTTTCCAAAGAAGATTGTTGATCAGAAAGAGCATGTTCTCTGTAAGCACACTATTTGCTTCATCAGGGTGAAATGGATAAACCACCCCGAATAGATAGCATCCTCAGAATGAGAAGATCAAATGATGTAGCAGTATTCTGGGTGTTTGATTTACTAGGTTTGTTCAATTTCGAGGATGAAATTCTTGTATTGTGTGGGGAATGTTACTCCCACCTAATCTAGTCTAATTTGAACTGTTGTGATAGGCCTCGGATTAGAGATCGAAAGTACAATTGGATTTTGGCTCACGACTGTGCATTACCAAAGGGGTAGAGATGACCCCACATGTTCATGCATTGCGTGCCTATGTAACTGGAGGGGATATATACCTTCCGATTCCATACGGTAAGTGACCTGACTCCCCACACTTGAATTCCAGTATGCATTAAAATTACCAGAAGACCACAAGCACGGTCGAAGGCAGCTAACCGTGTGAAGCTAACTAGAGGCAGCAAGTAGACCACCGAAAATATGCCACCGGAAGCAGCTTGGGCCTGGATCCGATGCCTATTTTTGGTGGGTTAACAAGTTGCTGTCAGGGTTTCAATGCCCATAGGTCCCACCACTCGCATCGTAAATGGTTCCAGATGATCCCAAATCATCTTCCACACCTTTCTCATGACATGAGCACTTTACGGACCTAAATGGTCAGGTCCTCATGCCCTGAAATTCATTTTAACCCGATTAGCCCAAAAGGGGTCCAACCCAATCAGACCCTAAGGTCCACTTAAGTTATAAGTTGGGAAATGAGGATTCATTTCCTCATTTTTCCTCATTTCCCTTGTGCTCAACATAGGAGAGGAGAGAAAGAGGAGAGGAAGGAATTAGAAGGTTGGAGGCCTACCTTGGTGCCGACTACCACCTTATTACCGGAATTGTTGCCTGAAGTAAGTACAGCACCCTATACAACTCTCTCCTTTCATTTTAACCTAAGTAGGGCTAGGTTTGGATAGGATTTTAGTGTACAAACTCTATTGGGGTCGGGGAATGCGTGTTGCACCTCCCCGATGCCGTTGCCAAGCTCAAACCAAGCTCGGTGAGCTTCGACAACAAGAAACACCAAATGGCCACTTAGGGTTTTTATCATTCGATCGATGTGTCTCCCAAATGGCTTGGTGGAATTGGTATTTTCTTGGCTTCGGACAATGCTAGGAACATCCCCTACAAACTCTATGGAATAAATCCCGACGATCGGGCCCCAGCCAAAAAGCCCCAATTTGAGTTAGACCTTTCTGTATTACCACCAAAAATATGGCATAGGAAACACTGTACCTATTTTCGATGGAAAAATGAGTCTTAAGTGCTCTCTGTCTTCTCCATCGAAAACAAGACTGATATTTTCGGTGAAAATGTTCTATTTCTGGTGGGTGTTTCCGGTGATAATACTATCACTATCACTTGGGGACAGTGTCTGTACCCTTTGGGGGTGACCTGTGTGGGTCCCTCCTGATGTTCTCGATGCATACTAATGTACGATTCCCTTTATATCTATTAGAATGATGTGCACGTACCCCAAAGCCAGAATTGATTTGATCCATCGGTGGCTGTACTTAACCCAAACATACCTGATCATAAACCAAGTGAGGGATGGACTATATTTATTTTTGGAATGTTTATTATTATTAAATTGGTAACATGCTTAGAATTATTTGTTTAATTGTAATTGCTCAAATACGATGATGATATGTTACATTTTTTATTTTACGATCATGATATGAACTGTATGGAGATGTATGGTAGGATCCGATGTGGCTGAGGTAGTACCGGTACCATGATCATCATGTGTTTGGTTGTGTGTGTGAGACAAAATCAAGCATGGCCGAGGTGGTACCGGTGCTGTGATTGCCATACGTATGTTGTATTCATGCACTGATTTTGTGCATGAGAGTTAGTTGTAGTCATGGGTTACACTTGTGGCCAAGGTCTTGTTGGTATCGTGTACCCCAAGACTACATTTGGAAATGGATGAACTTCATGGTCGGTGATTGGTACCGGTGTCACGTAGTCCATACTTAACTATGATATGTATGCTATATTAGGTAAACGGTCTTGGGTTTCACTTTGTGGCCAAGGTCTCGTTGGTATCGTGTACCTGGGACTATATTTAGAGATGGATTACACTTTGTGGCCAAGGTCTTACCGGTATCGTGTAATTCATACTAACTGTATCACAATGAAGGCATGCAGTGTATATGTGGTTAAGTATTACTCCCTATGCAATGAACCCTTGCCAACAGGGGTTGAGGTGTTGGATAACCCATTGTGGTATATTCAATGTGCCTTTCCAGAATGCCACACCCGAGGCACAATGCGAGTGTTACCGGAGGCAGGAACATATCCGGCATAGTCGATGATGTACCGATGCTGTGACTATCAGAAGAGGGTTTACAGGGTGACCCATAGATGCATACGGGGATTGATAGGCTTTCGAGATGAAGGATACAGCCTAATGCACCGTAGTAGCATTTACCAGACTTAGTTTGTATTGTTAAGTGGATAATAAATAAATGAATTGCATCACAAGCATCATGGACTATGTGTTTAATTTTCACAATCATGCATCATAAATTATTACTGCTATTGTCTTGCTTAGATGTGCTTGACCCCACCCCTCACTGAGCAAGTTAGAAAGCTCACCCCACGTATACACACTTTTGGGATGATTATGCAGGTTCGATCGTGCCTGTGGCTAGTGACTCTTTTTCCTCTGAACATGAGTATAGAGTGAGCAACTGGTGGATACCAGAAGCAGAGGAGCATGGCTAGGATTGCGCTTGTGACTTTTGTGCATATGCGACGCCACGAGGTATTCGGCGTATTTTTTATTATGTTGATACAGGTCTGTGAATATTATGTTTTAAACTTGATATATGTAAGTCTTGAAGGATTGTAAATAGAATAACTTGGTTAACGATATTATGTTTATCATTAGACAATTTCTCCATTTATATCTGATGATTTCGCTATTATACTCTGATTCCATGGCTTTTGGTTGGTTGTGATGTGAGATTGGTTACTAATATACTCCTGGTAGGTTTGTAAGATAGGTATATGTCTTACCCACATCGTCGGTATTTCTAATGGTAATTTGGGTCTACTGGAATTGGGGTGTGACATGTGAGGTGGGTTGCACCATGGGCTAAGAATTTTATATTGTACTTAGAGCCCAAATAGGCTTGCAATTGAAAGTGTTAAGTACTGTTTTTAGAAAACAGTGCCTATTAGCTAATTTATACATTTATATATTCTTTGAGTTCCTTTAAATCTTAATGGACCCATGGGCCCCTGAACCCATATAATTAAATATAATTTAATATTTGGTTTTAGAGGTGTAATTTTTTCATGTACATGAGAGGTACATATGCGAAAGAATTGTCAAAAAATTGGCAATTTAAAATGTTGTTTTGTAAATCTTAATTTCCACATAAATGAAATGAAAGGATCAAATGCATGCAGTCGTTAGCGGTTATGGGATTTAAAATGAACCATATTGATGAATTTTTATGTGCATGACATGTATATATGTGATTCTGAAATTCATCTCCTATTATCTGTTTACTCTCTCTCTTTCCTCCGATCTTTTTTATAAACTAATGTACTCCCCTTGGACAGCCCAATTGGTGGGTTGGTTTCCCAAGGTTTCTTTGATAAAGACAATGTAAAATAGAATTAGGATTTTATTTTATCATAAGATGAACAAGAGCTAAACGATAACGATAATCGTGAGACGATCGGAGAAGTTGATCAAGTGTTGATCGAAGGTGTTGATCACTTGGAGGAAGCGACCAGGATGAAGATAAAATGTTTTTGTTTTGTTATCTCCAATGTAATAGTTATTTTTATATAACTTGCATTTATATTATCACTTAACTTAGGTTGAGTGGGAGTAGCTAATGATGCTATGTTACTCCCACCCATCTTTGAATCAAGCTGACTTGCATGAGATATAAAGTCAATTTGACTCCAAATGCCATCCCATAACTACTATAGTTAATAATTTATATGTGATGCTTATTTTAATTATTTAACATAAATGTTTGCTTTATTACATGTGATGTGAAGCTAGTTTAAATACATACAATGCAATGTAAGACAATTCATTGAATTTATGCCTATGTGATTATCTATATATATACTTTCCTATTCCCCTCATTATAAAGCAAGTGTGATATGGGAAACCCTAACTGGTGGGATTCTCATGGCCTTCCATTGTCGGTGAGGGTAGAGGTTTCATAGGTCAATTATGGTAAATGCTGATAGGATAATGCTTATGGTTGATCAATGAACGGTCTACACTCATCTCCTATGTGATAAGTAGAGGACATGGTCAGTGAGAGGTGTACTACAATAGTAGACACTAGCTCATGATGCCTTGATTCACTCTGAGACGATGGGTATACTCTTGACCTGAGTATATGTCAGCCAATAGGAATGGACATGGTACTCAGGTGGTTAAAGTTATTGAAAGTCTTTGTGATGGACAGAATCAATCCAGTCAATTAACACGTGTATAATGAACTTTGATAGGCTAAGTTGTGAATGTAAGGATTGAATTATTCCAATTCACACCCCAAAGCTTTGAGGGAAGCTTAAGGTGTAAGAAACCATTGATTGAGCTTTGCCCACTTGTATTCAATGGTATGTATCTATAAATTAATTATACATCATTGGCCATTTTACCATCACTTACCCACTAATTATTATAATGTTGACCTTTTGTCTGATCTAATTGTTTGGAATAGACAAAACTATTTACTCATACTTATACTTGAGTAAATTGGTTTATCCTGAGAGATAATACTTTTTCCCTAGTTGACTCTATGATACTCTTTATAATTGCCAAGGATTATAGATATGATGAGGATACTAAGGAGATGTTTGATAAGTAAACTAAAGATGCTCATTGATCATCAAATAAGGTATATCATATTACCCAAGATGACTTAAGGTTCCCCAATTCTTGACTATGTCATAATACTAATAGGTCACTCTATGAGATTGGAATTCGTTAAGTTAATCATGGATACTTATTTTAATGTTTTAACTATGTCTGTGATACCCTACTTTTTAAACCGGTCTAATTACACAGTTGACCCGGTTTAACCATGTAGGACCCAAACCAGAGAGGGTTAAGGCGGGTTCCTTATGGACCATGATGGCAAGGGTGACTTTGAACATAGGTTGGCCAGACAAGTCCGAGTCAGTGCCAGAGGAGATGGGTGTACCCAAGTTGTGCATATGCACGTATCATAAGGCCATGTACTAGTAATTCTGGTATGTAGCCGTATCCTAGAGTACATACGTATAATATACCTTATGCCGAAAGTGAGATACATGCCGAGAGTCGAATTCCATCAAAATCCCACTTGTTGGCCAATTTTTGGCTCTCAGGTGGGCGGTCACAGGCGGGCACATCTGCCCACCTGAGTGACCCACCCATTTGGTTACTAGATGTTTTAAAAAGTATAAATAGCATTATTGTGTTTTTCATTTTCTCATTTATTACATTAAGGAGTTGGTGAGAAAAGTAAAGAGGAGAGAGAAAAGAAGGGAGAAAAGAGAAAGGAGAAGAAGAAAGGGGAAGGAAGAGGAAGAAGAAATGGATTTAAGCGGCGCCAAGGTTTGATCTTCCCATTCTGACGTCGGAAGAGTGATCCCCAACACGAGATCTATGATTGGAAGTGAGCAAAGGCTATGTTTCTTAGACTTTCACCAAATCCATGTAAAACCCTTGATTTGGGTAGAGTTCCTTGAGGTCTTGTAAATCCCCTTTGAGATGATGAATCTAAGGTTTAATAAATGGTCTATGTGTTGATTTTGAAGGATTTGAACAAGTGTTTACAAGATTGGAGAAGCATTGGTGATTTATTGAGCTAAGAAGTGATTTTGGGGTTTTGAAAGAGTTCTTGAGCAAAGAAGGTAAGATGGCTCTTCAATCCTTAAATCTAACTTCGATCTAAGTTAGAATCATCTTATAAGACCTTAAAAATGTGGAAAATGTGATTGGAAAAGCCCTATTTGATTTCCCAAAGGTTGGAGAAAGTTTCAAGGAATAGGGCAATTTTTCGCCCTCTCAGGTGGGCTGGGACCGATGGGCCGCACAGCCCGCCTGAGAAGGCAGGCCCTCAGCTAGGACCGGTGGGCCTATCTGACGGGCTGATCGGTGGGCCACCCCGCCCACCTGAGAAGACCAGTGGGCCGTGACAGGTGGGCTGTCCGACCCACCCGAGAGGCCCTCAACATGATTTTTGTGTCCGAATGGACCCAAAACGGACGTGTAACCTTCTTTTATGATTCTAAACATGATTTTATCATCAAACCTTGTTAGTTTTGACCCCAAGGTGGTGAAATGCTAACCCCCTTCACTTATGATAGGTTCACAAAAATTTACATTTCTCGTGCTGGATGTCACCCGTACTGGGCGTGAGTCTTTGTACACTACAAGTAAGTGGGGAGAAGATGTTTGACTTTATTTTAAGGCTTGTTTGGCATCATTCAATTGTATCTAGACTAGCCCTGTCATCATGCAAATTATGTGTAGCTTAGTCATCCTCATATGATTATGTGTTGTGTTTTACTTTCTCAATGCTAAATGACTGATGTGCTTATGTGATGAATGATGGGATCACTATGCATGATGCATTATTAGACTAGATGCTATAGTCGACTTGGAAACGAGTGCAGTGGTGGCCCATGGAATGGGACGCGGTGGCACTATGCAATCGTACTATGTCATATAGGAGCATACGGTTTAGGGTTATCATCTTCCCGTGCTATGACCCTTCCCAACAGGGGTTGAGGTGTTGGGTTATCACTTGGGGGGAAGCAGTGGTCGCGGGTGTCGGGTCACTGTGGCAGTTAGACATACGCCCGGTGGGTCATTAGGATAGTCGGCAACCTCAGTGGTATATTCAAGAGGGCCAATCGTACTGCTTTTAAATTGCTGGAGTCAGCACCTTTACATTCTGTCATTTACTTTTATGTTGAGAGCCGGTAGTTGGCATGCTTTACTTTTTCGAGTACTCACGGTGGGCCTTCTCCCAGAACCCTATGGGCGTATCGCGGGATGGAGTTCGCGGCTCGTACCTGGAGTATTCGCGCACTGTGGTTGTAGTAGCACTAAACCAAAGACTTAGTAATGTTGTTTAGGTGGATGAGATTTAAAATGAATTACATGGCATATAGTGCATATGGATGTGATTGTTGTGTGGTCCTTCTTTCACTTACTAAGCTAGTGAGTTCATCCCACGTGCGCACCTCTTTTAGATGATTTTGTAGGTTAGCAGCCTGAAGATCAAGGGTCGGGCCCCACAGTTGAGTTTTCAGATGAGGATTGGTGGGTCCCCGAGGATTATGAGCACGGTACGGATTGCATATGCGAGGGCTGTGCTGCGGGACCGCAGTATTGACGCCGTATAGGGTTTTACTATTTGATTCTTTTGGTGACCCCTTTTTGTGTACTTGATACGTGAATTGTTATTCTTTTGTGTAAATATCATGCCTGCGGGCCCACATGTATTTATCTATATACTATAATTTGGGTATCAAGTATATTGAGGGTATTTATAGGTAAATTAAGTCTTCTGCTGAAATTTTGAACGTTTATCTTAAATGTGTGTTTGCTGTGGTTGGGTACTGTATCAGATGATCCTGGCAGGTTTGGGTTAATCGGAGTTAACCCGGTCACCGGTCCGGTTCTATGTGAACGGGGTGTGACAAGGGTGGTATCAGAGCGTGATGCTCTATCCACTCACAGCATACCATTTAGACCCTATAGAATCTATAATAGGAAATGGGATTGGGTAAATGTAAAAAAAAAAAAAAAAACTTTAAAGAGTTAAAAGCAAAAAAAAAAAATAAAACATTAGTTATTTGATTTCATAACCCATCGAGTACGGATTTAACGAAATTTCGACAGCATAACAACGTTAAAACAAGATTTTCCAAATTTTTCATACATAAGCACCTGATAGACAACACATATATACAAATAAGCATAATCGATAAAGACTAACTAACGTTGTTACAACTAAATTACAATGAGTTATCAAGTATACAAAGCTAACCACAAGTCACCAACAACATCATAACACCATACTAGCAAGTCCAATTATAGAGAAAAGTACGAAAAAAATATATATATATATAAACAACATAGAGATAACTAAAAATCTGATTTAGATAGGTGAGCTAAGTCCTCAGAGACCCTCATCATTGTCTAGCTCGACTACTCCATCCCTCCTAGGCCTCGATTTAACGTTGAGCCGACGGTCGTAGTAATCAAACCTGGAATTCACTAGTTGTACATCCCTCCGGAGTCGGGAAAAATTTGCTGAAATAGCATTGGCCGTAGTGTCCAAATCCTCGCCCAATCTTACGAAGGAACTCTCTAATGTAGCCTGCCTTTCTAAGATATTTTCCTCTCTAGTAGCACTCTCATCTAGTCTTCTCAGAAGCTGATCTTACCCATCTTTCAAGGCCCTCATCGTAGTCATCATACTCTCAAAGTCAAATGCACCACTCTCAGGTGGTGGGGCTCTATACTGTGGGCCTGCAGCCCTTGCAAAGTTAGGATCAGCATCTCTCGAATCAAGAGGCTCCTCCTTTAATTGAGGAACATAATCCTCATCCTCCTCACTAATTTCCTCCTCCTCCATGGGGACATCCTCCCTGTGGGCATTCCCCCTGCTCCTGCCTCTTTGAGCTCTTGCTCTCTGAGGTACATCCATAAGAGCTTGGAGACCCATCCTTTGTAGGTTTCCTCTGTCAAATTTGTCCGCTAGAGTATTTTCCTCCTCACCACTCAAATCCACCCCAAAGAACTCAAAGATCCTGGTGAGGGTCCTACCATATGGGAAACCTCCATCCTCAGGGTGTGTGGTATGATGCTCCATAGTCTTAAGTATGACGTAGGGCAAACATAAGTGCTCGGCACCTCCCTCCAAGGCCTTATAGATGTAGAAGGCTAAGTAGGCCGCCATGAAGCCTACTTCGTTGCGCTAACCTCCTCTAGGGAGTAAATTAAACTGAACCAAACGAGCAAATACACGAGCCTCTGGGTAAAATGTCGTCTAGGAATCCGGACATACCTTGCTGCCACAAATGGTCTCGTAAATGTGGTCCTGTATCTCCAAACTTAAGGATGGGCCCACGGGCTTACTCCTTGGAGGATTGTAGAATTGATAACTGATGAAATATCTAAAATACTAGCAAGGGTGTCCACAGTCAAGCGAATGTTCACCCCTTTCACCATGCTGGTGATTGAGTACTCCCCATACTGGTAAGAGACCTCCAAATTATAGTAGAATCTTCGAACCAGTTGTTCATAGCTAGGACAATCGATGTTAAGGATGGACTGCCAACCCAGTGCTGTAAATCTTTCTTGAAGTTGAATCTTGTTGAAATCACTAATTGCCACGGTCTTCTCCATCATCACAGACCTCTTTAGAAAGGTCTGCCAATTGGTTTCCGCCCTCAAACTTTGGAAGAGTCCCTCATCATAGTCTGAAGGATCGATGGGGGCATGTCCTTGTTGCCTTGTGCGAAGGGCTGGGAAACTATTCCCTACACTTTTCCGTTTAGAAGTTGTGACCCTACGTCGATTGGAAGAGGATGCGGGTTCCTTGGCCTTGCGAGAAGACATCCTAATAAGAAAAGAGAAGGAATAATGATAAGTAAGGGTGTTGCATAACAAAGGAAGCAAATAGGTGGGTGAGCAAGCATATGTAAATGCACCTAAATACATAATGTGGATTATTATAGAAAGAGAAGTGGATAAACCATAGAGAAATGAATAGGAGGAAGCCCCCAAAACATGACATCCACTAGCATGTTGCAAAATAGAAATGTAACAAAGGTGTATAAAGCATGGCAAGTGAGAAGTGATGGAAAACCCCAAATTTCAATGTGCAAGTTCAATCTAAGAAAATGAAAAATCCCATAATAGTGTAGAACTTGAAGCTTACATGTCTATGAATGAATTGCCTATCATTATACAATCAAGATTATGCAAAGAAATTTTCTATTATGACATTGAGGTGCAAGGAATGAAAGAGATTAAGTTGTCCACAAGTATGGAATGATGTGAAGAGAACCATAGAAACCCAGAAATTTTTTCAAGAAACCCAACACAAAAGAAATGGATTTCCATGGAAAAGAGATGGATTTTCATGAGAAAGAGATTGGGATTGCAAGCATATACAAGTTTCCATGATCTCTCCAACATTGTAAGTGCAAATCAAGGATAAGAAATTTCATTTGAGTTGTTAGTTGGGGAGAAAAGGGTAGAGATAGAAGAAAACCCCAAATTGGAGAAATTAGGGCATAGTTTGAGATTTTCTCTCATAGATTGGGTAGTAAAGCCCAAAACTATGAATGAATCACAAAGAAAGTAACATATTCTCATGGAATGATTGTTCTATGGAAAGAAACATGGAAAAGATCAAGATTGGGGAGTATAAATGGATTCAACCTCCAAAATACATGTTCCAAGAAGAGAAATGGAGAAGAGACTTACTTGAGAGTGAAAGGAGCTTGGATCTTCCAAAAATCCAGGAATCATTGAGTGAAATCGCGAGTGGACATGCCAAGAACCTCCCAAAAATCGCCCCAAGAAAGCCAAGAGAAGGAATAGGGGAAAGAGGAGGAAACAGGGGCTTAAAAGCCCCTGTGCGTTTCCACCTTGGGTTGGACCGGTGGGCCGACCCAAGCTGCCAGCCGGTTGGGAGAAAAACATAAAAAAAGGGGTATTATATATGTATAGGATATTGATGAAAAAAAAAAAGTTGAGTGGGACCAACGTCCTACTTTTTGAAGCACTAGCACCATATTTTTGGGATTTAGCTGTGGCTAGTTGCAAGACATCATACACTATAATACCCCGTGTGTTGGCATATGATTTATGTGCCGATGTAAACTCTAAGGTACTTAACCAATGTTTGTGTATGGTATGTTTCAGGTGCAAGGACACGATGGTACGTACTAGATCCGGTAACAATGCACGAGGTACCTCACGTGGTGCTCGTCCGGTTGGTCGACCACCAAATCCTAGAAGGTCCCGCTCGGTGGGGCAAACCCCACTCCCACAACCTCAAGAAACCTTTGATCAGGGTGTGGCACAAAGGGACCCACCTGTGACTACACTTCCGGATCCTCCACCGGTCATCACTCTGGGTGATGTTGCAACCATAATCCAGCAGTCACAACAAGCCTTCCAACAACAAATGCTCCAGCAGCAGCTGGCATTTATGGCTGCTATACAACAACAGTTAGACCTTCCTCAACTTGGTCAACATCCCCGGATAATTACACCATGAGACCCACCTGTAGGATCTGATATGGGGCCACAAGCTGGAGGTACACCTCCAATTCCGCCACTCAGCATTCCCCCGTATATGGTGCCCCCTCCACACCCTTACTATACGGCATATACACCCAATTACCCACCGACAAATAATACGTCAAGGGTAGTGGAATCTTTCAAGAGGAATTTGCCACCTGTATTCTCTAAGGTGGAAAGTGATCCTCTAGAGCCGGACCAGTGGATCCAAGAGCTGGAAAAGATATTTGACGTAATTGAGTGCACTGAGGCATAGAAGCTTATTTGTGTGGGGTTGCAACTCAAGAATGAAGCCAACTCTTGGTGGCAAGCCTCTAAGCCTATATTGTTGGCCGCACATTCGGAACCCACATGGGAGTAGTTCAAGGAGTTGTTTTTGGCCAACCATTACCCTCGTACCTTCAGAGACCGTAAAGAGATGGAATTCATGGCCTTAACTCAAGGGAATAAGACTATCCTTGAGTATCAGTAGCACTTTGAAAGCTTGTTCCATTTCGCCTCTAGGCATATGAGGTCAGCTGAAGAAAAGGCTGCAAGATTTCTGAAGGGATTAAAGGCATCTATTGGGTCAGTGCTTGAGGTCTTAGATTTGACAGATTATGGCCAGATTGTACAAAAGGCTAAAACCATGGAAGATAAGCAGAAAGGAGAACAGTCCCTCACACCTAGATTGTGGACGAGGACTAATCCATTTTCGAACATGGGTAACTCATCCAAGGTATACCGTGGGTCGTATAGTTCTGGGCCTATATATAGACAGCCCTATAGGCCATTTGGCTACCTTCCTCGACCAGTTGGTGGTCCGGGCTCTACATCTTTTCGCCCAAACACTTGTACAGTGCCTACAGTCACAAGGCCACCTCGTCCCCCGTCTACGTCAGGTCAGGTACAAAGGGGCCCTGCCCCAGTCTTGGCGTCACAGATCCGTTGCTTTAATTGCCACTCCTATGGGCATTATCCTAAAGACTGTCGGGTCAGACCAACCTTACCATCCAGTCAGCCCTCAATATACAGACCTCCCTTAACTCGGGGGAATCAATCATAAGGAAGAATGTATGCCTTATCAGCTGAGGAAGCTGAGGCCAGCACGGAAGTGGTAGCAGGTACATTTTAATTTAAGATTTTTCTTATGTTAAATATCGATGACCTGCTGTACTTATATGCATTGTTGCACTAGGTATTCTACCTATATTAGGTATACCAACCTATGTCTTGTTTGATTCAGGAGCTACACACTCATTCATATCTAAGAGATTTTTTTAGAAACTTGGTATGTCACCCAGGACACTAGATCATAGGATGATTGTTAGTATGCCTACCAGTAAAGTTACACAGTTGAAGGAGGTGTATGGGCCGTGCCCAGTGGAAATCAGTGGGAAGAAACTGGATACAAAACTCATTAAATTCAACATACAGAATTTTGACGTTATACTAGGCATGGATTGGTTGTCGGCCCATCGAGCTAATGTGATGTGTGATGAAAAATTAATTAGGATGACAGATGATGAAGGAAAAGAATTGGTATACCAAGCAGATAAAATGAAACGGGCTAGAAAGGTCCTCGTCTCCGCTCTTCAAGTGGTGAAGTTATTGGAAAGTGGATGTCAGGGTTATTTAGCATCGGTACTTGATATTGATGCAAAGGTTACACCTCTAGAAGAGGTAAAGGTGGTTAAAGAATTTCTCAACGTCTTTCCAGATGATCTGATGCATCTACCGCCTAATAGAAAGTTAGAATTTGCATAGACTTGATTCCTGGAGTAGCTCCAGTGTCTAAAGCTCCATACAGGATGGCACCAGCCGAATTGAAGGAGCTACAGATGCAGTTGCAAGAATTATTGGAGAAGGGGTTTATTCGCCCAAGTGTTTCACCTTGGGGTGCCCCAGTATTGTTTGTCAAGAAGAAGGATGGCAGCTTGCGTATGTGCATCGATTACCAGGATTTGAATAAGCTAACCATTAAGAACCGGTATCCATTGCCACGCATTGACGATTTGTTTGACCAACTACAGGGTGCAAAGGTATTTTCAAAGATAGACCTTAGATCAGGCTATTATCAGCTCAAGATAAAGAGCGGTGACATACCCAAGACAATGTTCAGGACTCGATATGGTCACTATGAGTTCCTAGTGTTATCCTTTGGGCTAACCAATGCACCGACAACATTCATGGATTTAATGAATCAAGTATTTCACGATGTCCTTGATAAATTGGTAATTATTTTATTGATGACATCTTGATCTACTCTAAGACAGAAGAGGAGCACACTCAACACCTGAGGATGGTGTTATAGAGGCTGAGAGAACAACAATTGTTTGCCAAATACAGTAAATGTGAATTTTGGCTTGAGCAAGTTGGATTCCTGGGACACGTAGTGTCTAAGGCCGGAATCAAGGTGGATCATGATAAGGTGAAAGCAGTAGAAGAGGGAAAGCCCTGAGAACGTTACTGAAATTAGAAGTTTCTTGGGTTTGGCTGGATACTACTGACGTTTCATTGAGAATTTTGCTCGGATTTCAGCACCAATGACTAAGTTAACCAAAAAGGGTGTCAAATTTGAATGGGTAGAGGAATGTGAGAAGAGTTTTCAAGAATTGAAGAAAAAGTTGGTGTTAGCCCCTGTGTTGACCATCCCGGAAGGCACAGGTGGAATGACAGTCTACACTAATGCTTCCAAGGTTGGGTTGGGTTGTGTTCTCATGCAACGGGGTAAGGTGATAGCGTATGCATCCCGACAACTAAAGGAATATGAGAAGAACTACCCCACTCATGACTTGGAACTACCCGCAGTCATTTTTGCCCTAAAGATTTGGCGACATTATTTGTATGGGGAGAAGTGCGAGATATACAGTGATCACAAGAGCCTTAGGTACTTTTCACCCAAAGAGATTTGAACATGAGGCAGCGGAGATGGCTCGAGATCATGAAGGACTATGACTGTGACATTCAGTATCATCCTGGTAAGGCTAATGTAGTGGCAGATGCGTTGAGTCGGAAGGCACAGACTGTGTCACTCTCATACTTAGCAGTTAGCCCACCACTTGTACAAGAGGCGACGCTAATGGATGAAACCCTCTTATATGAAGGGGCAACCTTAGAGCTTGAACATCAACTAGAAAACCTTAAATGGTTGACTGTATCCCTGGTAGCTCTACAGGTGCATCCGTCTATTAGGCAAGAGGTGATAATGAAATAACCTTTGGACCCTGACTTGCAGCGGATCAGAGTTAAGATTCAAAATCAAGTGATGAACGACCCTGATTTTGTTTTAGCCAGCGACAGGGCATTATTGTTTCGAGGTAGGTTGTGTGTGCCCGATGATTTGGAGATACAAGACAAGATAGTGCGGGAAGCACATAGCTCCGAGTACTCACTCCACCCAGGAAGTACAAAGATGTATAAGGACCTTAAACAAAATTATTGGTGGCCAAGCATGAGAATCACAATAGCCCTATATGTGGCGACTTGTCTTACATGCCAAAAAGTAAAAGCTGAGAGGCATCGACCTTATGGTACTCTTCAGCCACTCCCAGTACCAGACTGGAAGTGGGATAGGATTACAATAGACTTTGTCACCGGACTACCATGCACACCTAAGGGGATGGATGCGATATGGGTGATAGTTGATCGGCTTACTAAGACTGCTCATTTCATTCCCATTAAGACCAAGTTCTCTATGGCCAAGTTAGCACAACTTTATATGGATAACATAGTGCACTTGCATGGAGTGCCAGTGAGCATTGTGTCAGATAGGGACCCAAGGTTCACTTCTAGATTTTGGAAGAGCTTCCAGCATGCTTTAGGATCACAATTGAATTTGAGTACTGCTTTCCACCCACAGACTGATGGTCAATCGGAGCGAACTATACAGATATTAGAAGACATGCTCAGGGCATATGTAATGGAAATGTGTGGTAGTTGGGAAGAATATATACCCCTTATGGAGTTTTCCTATAACAACAGTTACCGAGCTATGATTAGGATGGCTCCATATGAGGCATTATATGATAGGAAGTGTAGAACTCCTCTGTATTGGAATGAGGTAGGCGAACGCCGAATGTTAGGACCTGAAATGATACAGATGACTTGTGACAAGGTCGATGTTATTCGAGAAAGGATTAAGGTAGCTCAGTCACGTCAAAAGAGCTATGCAGACAATCGCAGGAAAGACATTGAGTTTCAAGCAGGAGAAAAGGTGTTTCTTAAGATTTCTCCTACTAAAGGGTTGCAAAGATTCCATAGAAAGGGTAAGTTGAGCGAGAGATACATTGGCCCATTTGAGATTTTAACTCGGGTTGGCTCAGTAGCCTACATGCTTGCTCTGCCACCTTCTCTCGGGAATGTTCATAACGTATTCCATGTATCCATGCTGAAGCGATACGTTCACGATCCATCACATGTATTACCCATGGAACCAGAATATCTAGAAGCTGATATGACCTATACAGAGCAGCCAGCTGAAATCTTGGACCGAAAAGTGAAAACCCTTTGGAACCGCTCTATTTCCTTCGTAAAGGTGCGGTGGGCTAATCATTCACTTGAAGAAGCATCTTGGGAGAAAGAGGATGAAATCCAAGCCAAGTACCCTCATCTTTTCGAATAACCAGGTACGCCAATTTCGAGGATGATTTTGTTTCAAAAAGGGGGGGTAAATGTGATACCCTACTTTTTAAACCGATCTAATTACACGGTTGACCCGGTTTAACCATGTAGGACCCAAACCAGAGAGGGTTAAGGCGGGTTCCTTATGGACCATGATGGCAAGGGTGACTTTGAACACAGATTGGCCAGACAAGTCCGAGTCAGTGCCAGAGGAGACGGGTTTACCCAAGCCGTGCACATGCATGTATCATAAGGCCATGTACGGGTAATGCTGGTATGTAGCCGTATTCTAGAGTGTATACGTATAATATACCTTATGCCGAGAATGAGATGCATGCCGAGAGTCAAATTCCATCAAAATCCCACTTGTTGGCCAATTTTTGGTTCTCAGGTGGGCGGTCACAGGTGGGCGCATCCACCCACCTGAGTGACCCACCCATATGGTTACTAGATGTTTTAAAAAGTATAAATAGCATTATTGTGTTTTTCATTTTCTCATTTATTACATTAAGGAGTTAGTGAGAAGAGTAAAGAGGAGAGAGAAAATAAGGGAGAAAAGAGAATGGAGAAGAAGAAAGGGGAAGGAAGAGGAAGAAGAAATGGATTTAAGTGGCGCCAAGGTTTGATCTTCCCATTCTGTAGTCGGAATAGTGATCCCCAACACGAGATCTACGATTGGAGGTGAGCAAAGGCTATGTTTCTTAAACTTTCACCAAACCCATGTAAAACCCTTGATTTGGGTAGAGTTCCTTGCGATCTTGTAAATCCCCTTTGAGATGATGAATCTAAGGTTTAATAGATGGTCTATGTGTTGATTTTGAAGGATTTGAACAAGTTTTTACAAGATTGGAGAAGCATTGGTGATTTCTTGAGCTAAAAAGTGATTTTGGGGTTTTGAAAGAGTTCTTGAGCAAAGAAGGTAAGATGGCTCTTCAATCCTTAAATCTAACTTAGATATAAGTGAGAATCATCTTATAAGACCTTGGAAGTGTGGAAAATGTCATTGGAAAGCCCCATGTGATTTCCCAAAGGTTGGAGAAAGTTTCAAGGAAGAGGGAAATTTTCCGCCCTCTCAAGTAGGCTGGGACCGGTGGGCCGCACAGCCCACCTGAGAAGGCAGGCCCTTGGCTAGGACCGGTGGGCCGACCGGTGGGCCACCCCACCCACCTAAGAAGACCGATGGGCCGTGACAGGTGGGCTGTCCGACCCACCCGAGAGGCCCCCAACATGATTTTTGTGTCTGAATGGACCCAAAACGGACGTGAAACCTTCTTTTATGATTCTAAACATGATTTTATCATCAAACCTTGTTAGTTTTGACCCCAAGGTGGTGAAATGTTAACCCCCTTCATTTATGATAGGTTCACAAAAATTTACGTTTCTCACGTCGGATCTCACCCGTACCGGGGAGTTTGTACACGAAAAGTAAGTGGGGAGAGGACGTTTGACTTTATTTTAAGGCTTGTTTGGCATCGTTCAATTGTATCTAGACTAGCCATGTCATCATGCAAATTATGTGTAGCTTAGTCATCCTCATATGATTATGACATGTGTGTTGTGTTTTACTTTCTCAATGCTAAATGATTGATGTGCTTATATGATGAATGATGGGATCACTGTGTATGATGCATTATTAGACTAGATGCCATAGTCGGCTTAAAAATGAGTGTATTGGTGGCCCGTGGAATGGGATGCAGTGGCACTATGCAATTGTACTATGTCATATAGGAGCATGCGGTTTAGGGTTATCATCTTCCCGTGCTATGACCCTTCCCAACAGGGGTTGAGGTGTTGGGTTATCACTTGGGGGGAAGTAGTGGTCACAGGTGTTGGGTCACTATGGCCGTTAGACATACACTCAGCGGGTCATTAGGGCAGTCGAGTCGGCAACCTCAGTGGTATATTCAAGAGGGCCAATCGTACTGCTTTTAAATTATTGGAGTCAGCACCTTTACTTTCTGTCATTTACTTTTATGTTGAGAGCCGGTAGTTGGCATGCTTTACTTTTCCAAGTACTCACAGTGGGCCTTTTCCCACAACCCTATGGGAGTATCGCGGGATGGAGTTCGCGGCTCGTACCCGGAGTATACGTGCACTGTGGTTGTAGTAGCACTAAACCAAAGACTTAGTAATATTGTTTAGGTGGATGAGATTTAAAATGAATTACATGGCATATAGTTCATATGGATGTGATTGTTGTGTGGATTGTTGTGTGGTCCTTCTTTCACTTACTAAGCTAGTGAGCTCATCCCATGTGCGCACCTCTTTTAAATGATTTTGCAGGTCACCAGCCTGAAGATCAAGGGTAGGGCCCCATAGTTGAGTTTTTCGATGAGGATTGGTGGATCCCCGAGGATTATGAGCACGGTACGGATTGCATGTGCGAGGGCTATGCTGCGGGACCGCAGTATTGACGCCGTACAGGGTTTTACTTTTTGATTCTTTTGGTGATCCCTTTTTGTGTACTTGATACGTGAATTGCTATTCTTTTTGTGTAAATATCATGCCTGCGGGCCCACATGTATTTATCTATATACTACAATTTGGGTATCAAGTATATTGGGGGTATTTATAGGTAAATTAAGTCTTCCGCTGAACTTTTGAACGTTTATCTTAGATGTGTGTATGCTTTGGTAGGGTACTGTATCAGATGATCCTGGCAGGTTTGGGTTAACCGGAGTTAACCTAGTCACCGGTTCGGTTCTGTGTGAACGGGGTGTGACAATGTCACCGACTACATCTAATATAATTGGTGAAAACTTTTACTTATGAAAATTCAGGGCAATGGTAATGGCGTTTGTAATTTTCTCTACATGTTCAACACCTAATGGTTAAAACAAGAAGAAGGAATGCGTGGATGTCACCCATGTGTCAAGTAATATGAAAAAGAATGATATAAAGAATTGTCAGCTTTACCTAGCCACCTTATGAAAGTAGATGGATAAAAGTTTTCATAAAACACTTGTCTTGTGTGAATATACTATGTTGGTATGACCGACAGTCGCATGATAGTATGGACTTCGGTTCCTCATGCATATTTACAAACTCTATAGTTTAAATATGACAAGAATCTCTTATGAAAATTAAAAATCATCTTTTAGCAAGAACTAGAGCAGTTACCATTATATGGTAACGAAAAAAAAAAAAGGTTTTTATGTGTGCTCTAATTAATTTCACACTTTTGGCGCTTGTTATAAGGCTGTATAGAGTTAATAGAATTTATAAGTTGAGAAGAATAAGCATCTAGAATGTCTAAAGGAAAATCCTATGTGTCAACTTATAAGTCTTATTTATGAGGACATATGACCAAGTCTTTTTTCCAAAAAGGACTGTAGAGCTATTTTTGTTTTGGAGTTAATTTATACTAATGTAGATCATCCAGTAAATACTCTACCTGATAAAAGTATGAGTTCTAACTCTTGATTCGATCAAGTGAGAGTATTTATCATATATTCTTTTGATTATCTAAAACAATATAAGATCTCTAATTGAGATACCTGGAGACATCATATTGTATGATGTAATAAAATGATGGAATTGAACATTGTAAGACAATGTTTGACAGCCGCTTTATTAGCATTGTACTTTTAAAATAACAGTATTAATTTTGAATAAGTATCCATCTAAATTTGTACCTAAGGAGCCTTTTGAATAATAGAATGTGCGAAAGCTTATTCTACGATTTCTTAAGGTATAGGGACCGTTTACCTTAAATGAAAAGGTGGTTGACAGATAAGAAATACAACAATAAATAGCACAAGGTTTGATAATTCTGTTTGGCTGACTTTTCTTTAAGAGATATTACATTGTGATATATTTCTGGGAGCATAGTATAGTTTTATGTGTACTGACTAAATCAATATTTGTAACTCACATGTTTTGTGCAATATCCTTGAATGTCTCAATGTCGTAGGAAGATAATTTTACTTCCTATCAGTTACACGTTCCATATAAAGGAGGATGATTATGTAGAAAAGTTCTACTAATACGTGTGATTTTTCAGAATCAAACAGACTTTTGTTGAGGCTGTATATGATGTAGACACAAAAGATAATAGAAAATCGAGCTTTGAAATAATCTTTTTCATTCTTACAAAGTCTAAATTTTTATAGATCCACTATAAGGCGTATACCTATTAGATACAAGTGGATTTGTATAAAAGCTGAAAGAAAAGGTTAAAAGAAAGAAAAAAATTCAAAGTATGATTGTTGACGAATGATATACCTTCAGGGTTTCATTGTTGACAGATGCACACTGTGATAGTCACAGATTCAACTGTTATAGGAGAAGAGTGCATGTCATTGAGATCTAATCGATCTCTTGAAATTTTTTATTATCTGAAACATTTACATTTGATCAAATAAAAAATTATTTGTTTGGATCAATTTTTGAATGGACCAAATGGTCAGTGAGAATACAAGTATTTTTTAGGATAAAATAGTTGGATTGCTATCAAGCTTTTAGTAATTGAGAATTACTGAGAAGTGGACCTAAGTTCGTAATGTGACTACATGTCAATTTAAGTAACATTTGATTATTTAGAAATTTGACAAGTGTGATGGATAATCCGTAATATTTAGGGTTTTGCATCTAAGTGATGGTGTTATATTTTAGAATAGTTCCAAAGAGTAATTTATCTTGGATTTCACTATAGTAGTGGAATGTTTGGCAATTAGCCAAATTCTTTGGTTGATAAAAGTTCTTGACTAAACAAGAGACTATTTGTAAGCTTATATAACTACTTATTGTCCAGATATGTGATAATGAGAATGTTTTACACTTGAATAAAGAATTCAAGTTGCATTCTATAGAAAGATTAATCCTGACAGCTGATGAGATTAGCTCAGAGGAATAGTTTTTCCAAATCTCTTTACTAAGGGATTGATGTAAGATGTGAATATGTTGAGAACATGTAAGACAACTTGATGGCATTGATGTACAAGTGGGAGTTTATTGGAAATTTGTCTTCATCAATTCATATTTATATGGAAATTATATAAATTAATTTGCATGATTTAAATAATGGGCCAATGGCAAGTCCTTAGGTTTTAACCTAAAACTGTTCACGACTAGGGACGGGACTGAACATCCTGTGTGAATGGTTGTCATATTGTGTGTACCTAGGAATGGAGATTCTAGGTCATAAGTGCGAGTGTACATACAGTGTGCATATTGAACTAGATGATACGAGAAAATTTCAAGTGTGTGTTACTGTCTATTGATTTGAATCAAAATTCTCATGTGTAATGTATAATCGGTCCTTTGACCTAAGGGGTTCTTATCGATGTGATCACACATTGTGAGTTTTTGGTGTACCAATGGTTAATGTCTCCCTAACTATATATCGATATACTGGATTCATATTGTTTGATTGTATTCGAAAGAAATTCTTAACAAGGAATCCACTGCCCTTATTGGGAGAATATCAAGGAGAGAGAATGATTGTACTTGATTGGACATAAATGAAATAACCTAGAGGGGGGTGAATAGGTTATACTAGTGGAATTTAACTCTTTTCGATAAATAGGTCACAAGTGTGACTGCAAGTTAAAATAATTCGGAGAGAATAAAACAAGTACAACCACAACACAAGATTTATAGTGGTTCGACTCAATTCGAGTCTAGTCCACTCCCTACAAGAATCCTCTTGTAAGGTATTCCACTAGTTCTCCCTTTCAGTACAATAGGTAGGGAAGAAAACCTTTACAATCTTTTTTTCCAGGCAGAGAGACGCCTTTACAATCTCTTTTGGAGGTAGAGAGACACCTTTCTCTTTTTAGGATAAGAGAATCCTTACAATCCTAAGTACAGTCTAGAATTGTAAAAACATAAATAAATAGGAAATAATGGAATAAGAGGAATACCTCAAGTGTGGTGCAAATGATGAGAATGAATAATAAATGATAAATGATGCACCTTTTGTAAAGTCCTCTCTTATGGCTTTGACTTGCGTAGGAGAGAGTAGAGGACTTTGATTGAGACTTGAGCCTTTTGTTGGGATTTGTGTAATAGAACAACTCAAGTAGAAATAAAATTCTTGAATGCTTGCAATAATGCTCTTAAAGCTCTTTCTTAATAAATATTTAATTAAGAGTGGTTTGGGTATCTATAGGTGAACTTAGTGAAGCATTTTAGGTAGGAAATCAGGCTCTAACGGACATATTCTGGGACCACCGATCGACCGCCATCGGTAGCCGATTGACCACCAAGAGCCGTTGAAGGCAAAATATAGCCGTTGGGGCACTTCCAGGCAGTCACCGGTCAATCGGGACTTTCAGCCGGTCGATCACCTATGGTCTCGGATAGTTCCGATCGACCGGGGCTTCTAGCCGGTCGACCGCCAACATGACATGCTCTGTTTTGACAGAATGTTGTCATACTGACCAGTCGTTAGTGTTTTAACCATAACGTTTCGGTCTGACTTCAGATTGATCTAAGATCAGTTTTGTTGGAATCAAAACTCAATTTCCTACAACTTCTATGAAGGTTTCATCTCCTGATACTAATTTTAAGATTCCCTAAAATACCCTTGAGTCAAGTTAATGTGTGTTCCACACCACTTAGAGACTTTCCATACTTGGTCAAGGTATGCTCTATGGTCATTCTAGTATGATGCAATGCACATGCATGTGGTGAGTGCATCTATATATATGTAGAAATTACAAATTACATTAAAGTGACTAATCTATCCTAGTGGTCTTCTTCTTCACTTGAACTTTCCGCTCTTTGGCACTTCATCTTCTTTTCTTCTTGTTTGCAATTCCATGTCTTTAAGCTTCATGTCTTGATTTGACCTTCTAAGTGTTTCTTCAAGCTAATTACACTCTCTTCAAGCTAATCACATTTTATCAAACCAAGTTAAAGATGTATGTTTGTTTGTTAACACCAAAACATGGCAAGGAGTGTGGACATGTTTCCCAACAATCTCCCCCTTTTTGGTGATGACAAACAAACACAGACAATAAAACCAAATACAAGAAATAATAGTACCACTGTGTAAAGATCAATAGGATAATGTAATTCAGTGCCAAAAAATAAACAAGGATAGATAAAGTCATTTCCATAAACAATTAAAGATAGTCATTTCCATAAACAATTAAAGATAGATACTATCATACTATCATTGTCATACTATCATGTTCAGGAATAAATATTCTCCCCCTTTTGTCAATAGCAAAAAGGGAATCAAAACGACACAAGAGATTAAAATACTCCCCCTGAGTATGTGCGACATAGAAAATTATCATAAGGTCAACTTTTTATAAATGTCAAGAGTATAAAAATAAACAACTGAACAAGCATGAAGTTAAAATAACTCCTATTCCGCTGCATCCTCATCCTCCATGTCCGCCTCTTCGTCTTCTTCTTCGTCATCTTCATCTTCCTCATCGTTGCGTAGGAGCTTGAGGATCTCATTCTGCTTTCCTTCCATCTTTGCCAACTGGGCGAGGATGATGTTTCTCACTTTCTGAAGATCAACAATTATCGCATAGGCCGATGTCTTATCACTTCCTGGTTGCTGTGGCTGGCTGGATCCAGCAGCAATCTTTTTGGATTTTGTGGGCTGCTGGGGAAGAATATGCATCTTGCAAATAGTGGAAAGATTGATCTCTTGAGGGAACGGGTCAAATGATTCACCAGAAAAATCTACATGAAAGTAGTCCATGATTTGGCAAATCATCCTTCCATAGGGAAGATTTTCCATTTGAAGTCTATCACTATGGGTAATCATGGTTTTGAGCAGAATATAGGGAAGGTTGACGGTTACAGTCTTGCAAACACAGTAGGTGAGATAAGCATGAAATGGGGAGACTTCATCTCTATGACCACTCTTTGGGAGGATGTTGTAGGAGATGATGAGATTTACAATCATCCCTATATCAATGAGTTCCTTAGCTTTAATTTTGTGAGTATTAGCATATTCCTTCATGATGCTAGAATACACACAGTCAACATCCATGAATTGTTCTATGTAGGTCTTGGGTTAGTAGTATTTTAGTTCCCCTGTCATAGAAATGTCTAGGATTTCTCCTAAAATCATGATGTCTATATCTATAGGAACTCCCTTAACATAGGAAAGGACCAGAAGATTGTCACCTTCACCAGAGAAAGTAAGGTTACAAAAGAACATTTTGACAAGATGGGGATAACAATGAGAGTCAAGTTTGAGAATGTTGCCCCATCCCAAAGTATCAAACATGTCTTTTATGTCATACCTGGACAAAGAGTCAGAATTGATGGTCCTACCTTGCTCTATGTTGCGAGAGATGTAGAGATCCCATGATTCATGAGCAATGGAGGAGGAGAACCATGTATCTTTGTCAGAGGCCTTCCTTTTTCCCTTTTGAGCTACCATTTTCTTGCCTCTATGTGGGCGGTGAGAGTCCATGATGATTGGAAGTATAAGAGAGAAAGAGAGGCAAAGCTTTTGGGAGAAGAATATGAAGGGATCTTGAGAGATCTAGGTTAGAACGAAGTTCTACGCTAGGGTTTTGAGAGATGAAGAGTCGAAATGGGGTTTTAGACCAAATAGGGTTTTAAAGTTGAAAACATGGGTTTAAAAAAAAAACTCGATTTAAAAGAGTCCGGAATCAAATTTTCGGCGGCGCCAGTCAACCGGTTATATGGTGGCGGTCGACCGATAACCCTTTCGGTTAGAGGCGATCGATCGAAAGTTTTTGGCGGTTGATCGGTAATCTATTCAGTCAGTACTGGTCGATCGGTATATTGGGGAGGTCAACTGGTAGAGTCCAAGAAGCTTGAGAACCTAGAAAATTATGAATGTGGAAAGGATTTTTCAAGTCCGGGCTTTTGGAAAAGAATATTCAAGAAGGAATGTTTATTCATTCAGCCAAACGGGTTGCAAATGCCAAGCTCCTTCCTTAGGAAACTAAAACGCTCTTCACCAAGAGGTTTAGTAAATATATCTGCGAGTTGTTTATCAGTACCAATGAATTCTAGAGAGACATCGCCATTTTGAATGGTGTCTCGTAGAAAGCGGTGTCGAATATCAATGTGCTTTGCCCTTGAGTGTAAAATGGGATTCTTACTCAAGTTTATGGCACTGGTGTTATCACACATGATTGGGCAAGATTCGAAACTCACTCCAAGGTCCTAGAGAGTTTGCTTCATCCAAAGGATTTGAGCACAACATCTACCAGTTGCAACATATTCGGCTTCTTTGGTAGATAGAGCAACGGAGTTTTGTTTCTTACTAAACCAAGAGACAAGGCAAGAGCCGAGAAAGTGACAAGTACCACTGGTACTTTTTTTGTCAATATGGCAACCTGCGAAGTTAGCATCTGAAAAGCTGACCAAGTCAAGGGGTTGGTTTTTGGGGTACCATAACCCAACATCACATGTGCTTTTCAAATATTTAAAAATTCTTTTTACAACAGTGAGGTGAGATTTCTTAGGATCAGCTTGAAACCGAGCACATGCACATACACTGTACATGATGTCAGGTCTACTTGTTGTTAGATATAGAAGGTTTCCAATCATGCCTCTATATCTAGTTACATCCTCAGAAGTTCCATCCTCATCCTTGGTTAGTTTCAAGGATGAGCTCATCGGAGTGTCTAAAGATTTTTGACTGTTAATGTCAAATTTCTTTAGCAGCTCCTTGGTGTACTTGCTTTGATTTATGAAAATTTCATTATCAATTTGTTTTATTTGAAGTCCAAGGAAGAAATTTAACTCTCCCATCATACTCATTTCAAATTCACTGCTCATTTTGTTACTGAAATCAATACACATTCTCTCGTTGGTTGAGCCAAAAATGATATCATCTACATATATTTGAACAATGAGTATGTCATTCTTCAAGTTCTTCACGATCAGGGTTGTGTCAATCCTCCCCCTTTAGAAGCCAATTTCTTTCAAGAAAGTACTTAATCTCTCATACCAAGCTTTAGGGGCTTGTTTGAGGCCATACAGAGCTTTCTCAATTTTATAGACATGGTTTGGAAACTTAGGGTCTTCAAAGCTAGGAGGTTGAGCTACATATACCTCTTCTTGAATGTATCCATTCAAGAAGGCACTTTTGACATCCATTTGATATAGTTTAAAGTTCTTATGGCATGCAAAATCTAGTAGCATTCTAATGGACTCTAACCTTGCTACTGGTGCATAGGTTTCATCATAGTCTATTCCCTCTTGCTAGTTATACCCTTTGGCAACTAGTCTTGCTTTGTTTCTCACTATGTTCCCATCTTCATCCAGTTTATTGCGAAAGACCCACTTAGCACCAATGATGGTGTGGTGGTCAGGTCTTGGGACAAGTTCCTGTACCTTGCTTCTTTCAAACTGGTGAAGCTCCTCTTGCATAGCTATAATCCAATCGCTGTCTTTTTGTGCTTCTTCTATGTTCTTGGGTTCGATCCTTGAGATAAATGTAGTGTGATTGCATACCTCTCGGGTTTTAGATCTAGTCTAGATTTTTCCATCTAGATCCCCTATGATGTTTTCTAAGGGATGATTCCTATGCGGAATGACTTCCTTAGGTAGTGTTTCTAATTTTTCTGTGGTAACATCATTTGTATCATCAAGAGAAATATCATTACCTTTGTTCTTAAGTTCATCAATTATGATATCATCATCATCAAGAGATTTGTTTAAGTCATTAGGTAAAGATTCATCAAATCTTATATTCATAGATTCTTCAACCATTAATGATTTTTTATTAAAAATTCTATATGCCCTACTGTTGAGTGAGTATCCTAAGAATATTCCTTCATCAGATTTTACATCAAATTTTTCAAGATAATTTTTGGTGTTTAAGATGAAACATTTACATCCAAAGACTCTAAAGTAGTCTACTTTTGGTATTTTACCAAAGTATAGTTCATAAGGTGTTCTAAAAAGTAAAGGTCTAAGAATTATCCTATTTAGTACATAACATGTTGTATTTACAACTTCAGCCCAAAAATACTTAGGCAAAGAAAACTCATTAAGCATAGTCCTTGCTGTTTCTTGTAATGACATATTTTTCCTTTTAGCTACCCCATTAGATTGAGGCGTTCTAGGAGCAGAGAAGTTATGGTCAATACCATGCTTGTTGCAGTATAAGTCAAATTGACTTATATTGTCAAATTCTCCTCCATGGTCACTCCTCACAGAGGTTACAGTATACCCTTTCTAATTTTGCAATCTGTTACATAGAGTTGCAAATTCATCGAAAGCATCATTTTTATTTTTTAGAAAAACAGTCCAAGTGTATCTAGAGTAGTCATCAACGATTACAAAGGTATAATTTTTACCACTCATACTAGATATATTGATAGGTCCAATTAAGTCTAAGTGAAGTAGTTCCAAGGATTCATTTCCTCATTTCCCATGTGCCTAATTTAAGAGAGGAGAGAAAGAGGAGAGGAAGAAGAAGAAGAGGAAAGAGAAGGGGATTGAAGGCCTACCTTGGTGTTGGCTACTGCCTTGTTGCCAGAATCGCTGCTGGAGGTAAGTACAACCTCTCATGCCACTCTCTCTTTATTTCAACCTAGATAAAGCTAGGAATTGATGGAATCTTGGTGTACACACCATGTTATGGTTGTAGGATGGGTGTTCTACCCTCCCGGTGTTGTTACTGAGCTCAAACCAAGCTCGGTGAGCTCCGGCAACACGTAATGCCAAAAGACCAATTGGGGTTTCGATCATTCGATCGACATATCTCCCAAACGGCTCAGTGGAAATGGAATTTTCTTTGCTTAGAATGATGCTAGAAACATCCCCTAAAAACTCCATGAAACAAATCCCAGCAATTGGGCCCGAGCCAAAAAGCCCCAATTCGAGTTGGACCTTTCTGTGTCCACCAAAAATATGGCACAGGAAACATTGTAGCTGTTTCCAATGGGTAGTTTCCTATAGAAAAATGAGTCTAATGTGCTCTCTGTCACCACCAAAAATAGTATTGATACTTCCGGTGGAAATGCCCTATTTCCGGTGGGTTTTTCCAGTGACAGTACTGTCACCTAAGAACTCTGTCTATACCCTTTGGGGGTGACCTGTGTGGGTCCCTCCTGATGTTTACGATCCACACTGATGTATGATTCCCTTGTGTCTAGGAAAGTGATGCACATGTGCCTCGAAGCCAGAATTGAATTGATCGATCGGTGGCCGTACTTGAACCCAAACACAACCGATCATAAAATAGGTGAGGGATGGACTGTGTTTATTTTTGAAATATTTATTATTTATTAAATTGCTCGCATGCTTAAAATTATTTATTTAATTAAAATTTTCATTTCACGATCAAGATATGAATTGTATGGAATGTATGACAGGATCTAGTGTGGCCAAGGTGATCTATCTGGTAGTTGGAGGATCAGAGGCGATCGTAGTTGGAGGATTAGAGGCGATCGCAGTTGGGACTGGTGAGGAGCAGAGGCGATTGCAGTTCCACCATCTCTTCGATCCATTTCTGTCTCAGGCGATCGTGAGGATCAGTGGCGATCGTAGTTGGGACTGGTGAGGATCTGAGGCGACCGGGGCTCGATTTCTCAGGTGAAAGCTCTCTTTCCCTGCGATCGTGATCGAGATCTCTTCTCTGGTAGAAGCTGCAGTCGCCGGCACTGGGCCCTTCTAGTCTGGTGGATGCAGGTGCTCTCCTTGGAGGATGAACAGAGGACAGAGCTGAGGAACCATTCCTTCGATCTTCACTAGAACGAAGATCTCCATTGAATGTTTCGATCGAACCTTCGGACACCATCTGGTTTCCTCGGTTGTGCTTGAAAACGATTCTGAGAAGGAAGAAGCAGACGACTTTGGTACTCTGGATTCACACAAGCCCAGCACGCTTCTTCCCTTGGTTTGGCCTTTGTTCATCATCCATTTGCTGGAAAGGAATAAACAAAGGAGCTAAAGATTAAAATCCAGGAGCAGATCCGAGCAGCTCTGAACACGGTGTTCGAAGGAGGCTTTCCATTGTGCAATCTTTACAGCGACAGATCTCAGGAGTTGCTATGAGAGTCTCATGTGGCAGGTGAGAAGAGAGGTTTTCGGAGATCTGTCTGGGGCTTGTGATGGGTGAAGGAGATCGAGCGACCTGCCTGACAGGGGAAAGAAACGATGGCCGGCTGCCGGACAGAGGCAAACAACGATTGATCACGGACTTTTTGCGCCCTGTGTGTCCCTCCACTCCTGATGTGGTGCCTGGTACTGCGGTGGAGCAAGGGGAGGAGAGAGAGGGTGAGAGAAATAATGAAGATGGACTGCCTGTGGATCGGAAAGTCCGCAAAACTTATGCTACGGTGACAAAGAAGACTCTCCCTGACGTGGAGGATCTCCCAAATCCAATTCGCGTTGGATCTCTGACGAGGGTAGTGATTCCACAGGAAGCGTATGAAGAGAAACTGGAGACTTTTTCCTTTGCGCTGATAGGCAAAGTAAACTTCAGGTTTGTTTCTATGGATGATATAAGGCGCGAGGTGGTTGCGAGCTGGAGGCTAAAGGGGAATGTGAACCTTTCTCCCCTAGGGAAGGGTTTTATTCTATTTCGTTTTGAGAAGGAGGGAGATATGGCCTCAATATGGAGGAGAGGACCGATCAAAGTAGGGGGACAAATTATTCGCTTTCAGAGATGGCGCCCAGAATTTAATATTAATGATAATGACTCTCATACTAAGCTCGTTTGGATCCGTTTCCCTGAGCTTCCCATGGAGTATTGGCATGAGAGAATCCTATTGACCATGGCAAAGGTAGCAGGAAGGCCTGTCGCCCTGGACAATAAAACATTAAAAGCAACGATGGGTAATTATGCAAGAGTTCTAGTTGAGATGGAGCTCAATGGCGTTAGAGTCGAGGAGATGCAAGTGGAACGAAGACAACCGGGAAAGGAGACGATATTCTGCTTCAATCAGCGAATCGTCTACGAAGACAATATGGTTCGATGCTTCTCGTGCAAAAAACTGGGACATCATGCGAACCAATGCAGAGGTAAAACGGTGGGGAAAACTGCTGTTGAGCAGCCTTCTCATAAGGTCGGCGACGGCCAGGAAGCTGGTAGGGACGACAATCCTTCCCAAAAGGAAAGGAATATGCGGTCTCCTACCAGAATGGTTGATGCAGCAAATGGGA